>NW_024609835.1:199905409-200029742 GCF_016920785.2 Ixodes scapularis
CCCCCCCCCCCCCCCCCCCCCCACGCTCTCGTTTCCTCCTTTCTCAATTTCTGAGCGCATGGCGGGAATTCGAGAATCAGCGTGCACGACTACTCGGGTTCTTTTACATTGTCGGAGAGCACACGAGTGAATTTTCTCGGCAGATGGGGGAAGACCGTCACATTCTGAGTTTAAGATATAACGCCGGAGGTCCGTGGATCTAAAACCTTTTTCACGATATCAAGGTCAAGTTGTACCATAGCCTCCACTATACTCACAAAGCCTGGCAGTTCGACGACTAAGCCATCTATAGAGTGCCCGGTCGCAGATTTAGAGCGCGAGGATCTGGTTGCACAGAGCGTCAAAGAGCCCCTTTTTCGGGGGACCTGGATGTCAGCGCACAGAGGTTGCAGTGGCAGGGACCCGAAACACACTTGTTCACTCGGGAGAAGTGTGTTTCGGCGTCTCGCCGCAGCGTGGCGCCAGCCACGTGGCTCTCCTCTCATGCGTTGTCTGCCGCTCAACCTTTTCCATCTCGGCGGCCGCTTCTCGTGGCGATCTGCCAGGCTTTGTCGGTATATAAGAGGCTATGGTGGTACGCATATTTTTCTGTTCTGCGTACCTTGTTCCTGAGATTTAATCGTGGCGGGAATACACCTTTAGCTGGAACTTTGGTTCCCTTCGGCGTCTTTGTGCATGGCACAGTATCAACGACTCTCCTTGTTATTTCTAAAGGGCGGCTTGATTTAGAAGCTAATTAGTTAACACGCTCAATACACCGATGATGGCAGAGAAAAAAAATGTCCTCTGGGGCCACGTTCGGTGAGCAATGAACCAGAGCGGCGGCAGGGAACACCGTTGGAAAACTACAAATGCGTATACGCACTTAATATACGGTGTCTTCCATTCGACCAGGTAAAAAAGTCTTGTCAAGCAGGGATCTAAGTGGCGCGAGTTTCGGCCCGACTAGGCAAAGGTGCTTTCCCGAATTGCGAATACAGACCGCACTAAGGTCTTTATGGTACTATCGCATTCGCTCTAAGCAGAAGTTAGGGTGTCATGTGAATGACGAAACACTTCGGTCGTTCTTCTTTAATTCATTTTCAATTGTGATTACCACCAGGTCTGAATTATATATTCTTTTCTGGTGATGATTCATATAGTCTTGCCAATATAACTATAAATGTATTTTTGGTAGTTTAAAAAAAAACGCAAAAATGTCACCCAGAAGACTTCTACATCGCTGTCTGTCGGCTTTTATATTAATGGCACTGTTCCTATCTGTGCATGCCGTCGATCTCAGGTGCATAACCATGATGCAGGTAAAAGATCTCACGTTAGTATTTTCAGTGCACTGGCCAAATTAACTGCCTGGGACGAAGACAGCCGTCGCAATTTTAGAGCAGTACTTTTTGTCATTGTCGATGGGCTTATTTTTATACCCATTGATGAAGACGGTTGAGTGTCTCCTCGCTTCTGCTAAGCAAACGTTTGGCCTTGGGAGTTTTCACATGGGTTCAGTGTCGCAGACGATTTGCCAAAAGGCCCGTAACCGGCTTCGAGATTGCCGTAATACCCTAATCGGGCACCACATTCAACTCGCGACGCCGCCAGCAACTTATCAAAAACACAAAAATGCAAACCGCAGCTCAGACACCCGGACTTCCACGCGAGGGGATCACACTCGCGGACGCCGGTATTGCCGACAAATTGTCAGTTTGTTTCTTTTATTTTTTATTGATTTTTCGAATCAGCATTCCTCGGCGACCCTCTTTGGATATCGGAGTCTAGCCGACCAGGAATCCGACCAGCGAACCGGACAAGCCCTTCCAGGCCCTAATCTCGGTCTCCGGATCGAACTTGCGCTTATTAGAACGTGAGACCGAGACCGCGCGGACGCTCCATGCCGGACCCCACCAAATGCGCTCGCACACACAGACACGCAAAGACGCACGCACGCACGCGGCAACACTGTCTGCGGCGCTAAAGGGGTTAGCAAGAAACAAAACCAAAAAAAAGAGAGGCTCGGGTGGCGCGGGAAGAAGAGGGCGCTTCATCGCCGCTTTCGGAGGCTTTATAGTGTCACGTTGTTCAGATATCGGCGGGCCAGCGCGCCATCTGGCAGCCGAGGCGGCCGGCCCCCTTCCCCGAGATGCCCCGGGGCCAAGTGGCCCACCAGTGGACGAGAGAGGCGAGCCGCTGTTTTCCCAGCGACCGAACCCTCGTCCGACCGCTTCTGCGGCGTTTTTGCTTCGTCGCTGGTTGCAGACGCCGCGTACGATGCTCTCGTTCAGAGACCAAGGGGCTATTATGAAGTACGCACTAATAGCCGACCCTCGCTCTTTGCTTCTGTTTTCTTGTTTGGTGTTGTTGCAGTAGCTTTCTTTTTTGCGTGTGTGTGCTTGGGGGCAGTGCATCATTGGCTCGCCATCCTCCAATTTCAAGAGGCCCCTCGATCGTCGATTGCCGAACGCAGCCTTCAGTGGACATGATCCGGGTTAAGCTGGTGACCAGCGCGGGCTGTGATCTTGGACAGCGGCCTCGCGTGACTGTGCGGATGTTTTGTGTGGCTCGCACCAAAACGTGCGGTTTAGATAAAACCTAATGTGCGGTGGCAGAGCCGATTGAAGTGTTTTTAACTTTTAATGTTACACTGGTACTTTCGGCAACGTAAGTAAGTTTTAAAAGTAGTGCCTTTTTTTTTACACCAAATGACAAACGTTGTAGGTAACGGCAGAAATCTTTACGACACGAAGTGTAAAAGTATGAATGCAAACAGTAGGCTGAAAATACTCTGTCATAGAATCTATTAATTAAGTGCGCATATTAGCAAGCAAGGTAAGCCCTCGGAACTGTCTTGATATACATATATACGAGTTGGTGATATGTTTCTCGCTGTGTACAGAGGCGTTTGCTTTGTTTTGCTGTTAATCTTCCACATACCGCAGGCAGGCGGGTCGACATTTCAACGAGGTTTTCCTTGTTGGAAGTTGAAACACACGCATTCTGAACCCCTTGCTCAGTATCACCCCTTTACCAATAGGCTGCTGGTCGTTTTCCCCGCAGAATTTTTATATACTGAGGGTTTCAATGAAGGCTTTCAAAAATGCATACAAATAGGGTGATTAAGAAAAAGAGAAACCCTTTTCGAGAACAAGCTCCCAGCCACAACACGACAAGCGTCAAAAATTGTAAAAAAAAAAACTTAGCAATTTAGTTTGTTAATTTGTACTAACTATTTGATGAGTTTAAACAATAGTGTTATTCCACGTAGCCCAACTCCCTGAACCTATTTCAACTACATTTTCGTAGCTCAGCGCACCGCGCTTTTCACGTACTTTCAGTCCTCTTAGAATTGACTAATGTAGTGCTTCTGATGAAGCTCCGCAAGTATACAATTGAAACCATGTGTGATTTTACTAATTAGTGAGTTAATTAGTATATTTAGGTAATTATCTAGCACCTTTGAATGTTTCATTTCAAATACCAGACGTCCTTGGGATTTATCGAAAAAAATTCCCCGCTAAATTCCCAGCCAATGGAGTGGCTGCTACAGACTACAGCCTTCGCTCCATGGGAGAGGGTATATTAGGTGCCGTTTGGCGCTGCTTCAAAAGCTGATAACGCCGGTTCGCTCCATGGGACAGGTAATATTTTCGAATTAATAAAATGAAGTATCGTAGAGTGGCAATGAATTGAACTAACACATGGAAGCCAAGAGACATTCCTCCCTGAACCCTCGAAAAAAATCACACTCTGAGCATTTAAGTTTTTCCCACTTGACCGGAAACACAAAATGCAAAAAAAAAAACAAAAAAAAAAACCAGCTGTGTGTGTTTTTTGTTTTTTTTTCTTTGTTTGAGTTCGTTTTATTATGTTCAAACACACAACCAGCGTGAAAGCTGCGCAGTCCAGCAGCGTGTGTGAGTGAGTTGGCCACTTCGGAAAGCGAGATGAAACGTAACACTCACGAAAGCCAAAAGATGGATCGCGCGGAAAGCCATTTACAGAGGATAGAAATATCAACTGCCAAAATACGCTTTTTAAAAGTCCATCGAGAAACATTGGGGGTCGCCATTACTAGGACACGAAGCTGCTGATTGGATCCGATTTCTCGAGGAACACTGACACGGGGCTCGGGTCCAATACGGATATTGGCGTTTGCGCGGAATATTGAAAAGCGTCTCGCAACTTTTACAATCTCGTCTTTCGTTCACTGAGTGCAGTCAATTCTTTCGTTCGCATTGTCGCAAACTTCTGTTTACCCGCTTTGAACGGCATCAGGCTTTTACCAATTGCAGTTGTTTTAGCTTCGTGCGGAAGCGTTGAGAAGAACAAAATATTAGTTATGTGACCTCAAAAATACGTACGTTGTAGAAACGTTTCGAACCTGTAATGGCAGGCTGCAAAAACGTTCTTCCATAGTTACCAAGAATGCACTTCGGGAATCGTTGGAAACACTATGAGAGGCATCCGGGTATAAGAGCGCTGCGTTATTAGGTGCTTTGCGCTACTTCTTCCGCAGTCAAAACTTTGTGGAATGCTGCATTTTGTCACCCGCGACATTACAACGCCTATACAAGGGCTGCTTAAGTGGAACACAAGAAATCTGCAATGCCCGAGTTGTACGGCGATTATCTAATGATCAATCTACAGTGTTGCTGAATCATGCCTTTCTGCGGTTGGAAGCAGGGCTGATAAAAAAGACCGCTCGGCTTCGTCCCGTTGCAGGCCCGACCACGAGGCACGTCTTTAACGAGCGACGTCCAAAGATTAACGTGAGAGTCGTGAGGCACGTTCACGTTAATTGGTTCTTACGCTTGCGGTGGTGGCTCGAACGGCGTAAATTATAGCTTTCCCTCGAATTTCCAACGAGGGCGACTCTCGGATCGTGGTCGCTCCTCGCGCTTTCTGCTCACTCGGAAAATGCGCCAGAATTGTTCCGGCTTCGGGATGTAGCCCACATCGTCCGAACGTGATAGAACATAATCGGCGGAAGCTTTCGATTGAAAGCTGGTATTTATGAGCACCTATAACTGCGCCTAATAAAGCTAGTTAGACGAAAACGCCCGTCGCGCGAAAATTGGCATGTCATATCTGTAACCAGCCTGACCACAAAGCGGGATTTTATCAGCCTCGTTTTGTCCCAAAGGAAATAGAAAAAAAAAAGTGCAGATTAAGCTTAAACAATAAAATCATTCGCATATCTAACCGTGTTCGGAGTCTAATATCTGTTTCTTGTGTCCTGTTCTATGTTTGCGGTGATGGAAAGTGGAGTTTCGAGTGTTCCGCTTATATTTCATTTTGTCCGGACCAATTAAATGGGAGGCGTGTTCCCGGGGTTCCGCTGGGTGAAACACGAGAGGCCCCAGATGTTAATGAAAGCTTTGATGTCGTAATTGAGGTTATTACCGTCTGATAGGTTCCCCGGCTGGACCCCGAGAACGGGAGGGCGCCCTGTCAGGGGTGTGTCGCCTCGTTATGCTACAACTAGCGAGGAGGAGCTTTCGCTCTCATATCGGTTTTGAGAGCTCCTTATTTCTCTTAGCACTTTAGTGGACTCGGCTGTGCGCTAGCTTTGAACTTCTTTTAGGCGTTCCGCGGTCAGATACAGCTCACGAGAAATGTAACTCGACGAACACTTCTCCGGAAAGAAATTAAATGTAAAGTACCGTTCAAATATTTCTCAAATTCCGTAAATAAATGAACTTGGCGTATTTTCTGCTAAATCAGCTGTCGCGATGGTATATTTTTTTTCTTAGTTTAAGGACAAGACAATTTAGGGTTGTGATAACACCAAAAAGATGTCTATCTACGTAATCGAGTTAGTTGGAAAAGTATGTACTATTTATATGTTTCCACATTTTTTGTTTGCTCTGATTGCCAGTAATTTCACGCGATGCCATTTAGATGCCAAGTTTGTGTAAGACGTTTCCGTACAATTGTGTTATAAAAATATCCACACTGATCTCTCTACTGCCTGCGAGCATGGGGTTCATAATTCCAAGAAAGATTTATACATCAGAAGCCAAGCCAATGCGTTCCCTATATTAGAGCATACCGCAAACCTCTTGTAGCTTGCTTGCTTAACTTCATTCGATTCCCATCACGGCATCCGTATGCACAAATCTCGGTATAAAAACAACAACAACAACAAAAACAACAAAGCACTCGAAATAAAGTTTTATAACTTCCTTCCAAGTCCGCGGTAATGCTTTCGATCTCGGCCCCTTGCCGAAGGTCAGCCCCCAAACAAAGCACACCGCGTTACGCCAGCGGGTCGTTAGATCGTCGTAAGCGCCGAGCCTCCCCTCTGCCGCCTTACGAGCGTCGTGGGCCGACGGCCAAAAGGCGTCCGAGCCTTTCCAGAGGAGTGTCTGCGGGAAGGCTACGTGACGCTTTCCCCCGGTTTCACCTTGATCGCTCGTGCAAGTGTCGCTCTGCTTCCGCAGTTGCCGCCGCCACCGCGATTCCCTCGACGCCGAGTCAGCTCTCGGCTAACAGGGCTTTCAAAGGGTTTGCTTCGATGCTCGTAGCCAGCGACACCCGTTTCAAGGTTGACCTCTTCGTAATCGGCGCAATTGCATCGCCGCCGAGCCAAGAGTATCTGGTTTGCCTGAGGTTCGCCTGCGGAGAAAGCGGCGGGTTGCCCGCTACTCTTGCTGTGTTGCGCCGGTAGCGTGCTGGTGTGCGCTTTTTCTTTTGTTCTGTTTTCAATGCTCTAATGTGTTGAAAACAGCGCGCAGCATTCAGCATAGAAGTTGTTATAAAGTTTTATTAAAAGCGGCATGTTTTTTTTTTTTTTTAATTTGTAAAATTTTACACACATATTAAACGCTGGAAGTACAATACCTACACATCAGGCATGAGATGGTTGTGTCTCGTGTTCTAACGCAGAAACGCTAATCCGAAGCACCAAAATGTGTAAACTTTGCTAACGTTCGAATTACGTGACGTGCGTGTACCGTGCGTTAAAATGGGGTTCACTACTTGTAAAGCCGGGGTTACTCTGCTAATCCCTGAGTCCATCTGGAGCGACAAACAGAAACAATCGACAGCGACAAGCCTCAAACCAGAGACTTTCGCGATTTGACAGGTTTTGTAGAATAAAGGTGGCTATGCTCAAACACGGGTATCATGCACGCGAGGGTAGCTTTGGGAGGCTTGCAATCAGTCGTGCTTACTTCACGAGCACCGAACGACTAAACGCCTAGCCAAAGACACAATCGCGAGCATTATGCGTGTGTTTGAGGCTTGTCGCAGTCGTTTGTTTCTGTTTGTCGCTCGAGTGGGACTCGGGCATAAGCAGTGTGACGCCCAACTTAAAGGGGCGGTGCAACAATTTTATGATTAAAAGAATTTGCATCTCGTCATTTTTACGTTGTTTATCGGAGATAAACAACGTAAAAATGAGGATAGAGAAAACACTTTTTTCATTAAAAATGTCGCGATTCCGCTGCATAATCGCAAAGCAAAAGTCGAGCATTTTCCCCCACCTACAGCCCCAAGTGGCAGCCGAAGGAACTACGGCGGAAAGATTACGTGACCTCGCTCGGCTCTAAGCTCCAGCATAGCGCCCGCTAATATACGCATAGAGAGGGAGGGGAAGCGTCCTCCGAAATAGCACACGGGAAGCTACACGGCACACCGAATGACGTCACTGGGAGTGCGACCAGGTGTGACCCTGAAGGCTGGGAGTGAGTTGAGGGGTGCCCGAAATACCAATATTTATCTTTTTTTTACGCAACAACTAGGACACGCAGGCGAAATCGGTTTTCTGTTCTTTACTTCAGAAGTGTCAGCGGGCAACTTCCAGAAATCTTTGACCCAAGTCCGAAAATCGTTGCACCGCCCCTTTAAATATATACTCCGCCGTTTTCTTCCTAGCTCCCGATTTGCTTGACAATTTGCTAAACACACCAACATACATCGCTGAAAGAGTAAACCAAATATTTAACCCAAATAAATTTTTTTCGCGAAATGTATGGAATTTACAATTTCGCTCCTCACCGTGCTTTTCAGAGTGAAAGGCTCTACTGGCAGCATCTACTGGCAACAATGAAAACGTGACATCCGGGGAAGTCAGGGGTTCACTTTTGGGCTGTAGACTTTGTCCCCAACTGATTACAGAGTTTCACTGTGTCAGGTGAATGCATTGGAATCTCGCTCCAGCTCCTGCGCAGCAGCGTGAAACGAATGCTCGGCGTAGTACATATTTAGACTGCATGCGCGACCCGCAAGCTTGCCTTCCCATGACGTCACGGCATCGAAAAATGCTGATATATTTGCATCTTAGGTTTGGCGTTATTTGCATTTGCCGATTTCACAATTACTATTTTAACTTTTGCTATAATCAATATCATACGGGTAAGAGTAAAGGCCGGTGGTTTCGAAAAACTAGTTAATTAGGGTTAGCTCAGAAAATCGTCGGAGTACCCCTTTAAATATTTGTTTTCTGCAGTTTCGTGAAGTGTTTTTTTCATCCTCGATCTAGCTCGTGGCGTCACTTCGAAGCATAGGTCGAAGGACAGCACCTCAGCGGTACGGGGACTAAAAAAATAGTATTCTCCTACTCCCGACTCTCAGTTTTAAATTCTCAGGTCACCTGCAATCCAACAAACGGGACGAACAAATCTCGCGAACAAAGCTTATGGACGCCGCCATTTTTATGATGGTCGGTGGCCGCGGGTGTGAGCGCACTTCTGCCTCTGAGCACGCGGATTGAAAGCTCGCGGCGCTACAGAACGATCCGTGGTTCAATTCGCACCCCTCCTTATTTGGATCAGGACGAGCATCGTGAAGGCCTGTTCACACATGCAGCGGAGCGCAAAGTTAGCGCCTCATGAGTGCTGAAAGCAGCGCTCATGTGGCACCGACTTGCGAGTGACGTAGCGCTCGGTTAGCGCTTCAGCTGCGCTTCAGAAGCGCAGTGTAAGCACTCTCACGCCAGAGCCTGTCTCACGCTCCTTGTGCCGTGCTTGCTGCTGCGGAACAGCGCGTGCACGGCGATTCCGTTGTTGTTTTTCCTTTGGTGGTGCAAGCGGAGGAAGTAAAAGAGTGGCTCTCCAAGCTAATGGTTGGGCACACGATCCAGAGTCAGGGGCTTTGAGCGGTAAATTGATTGTGTATAACCTCATATCTTTCTATTTGACATGCGTGACCCTGGTTTCAAAGACACGCCGTTAAAAAATAATCACATTCGAAAAAGCTTTGTGTCTCGGTCCTTCAGCCCGGGAACAAGGTTCTCCGGGTACCCGTCGGTATCTCGGTGGCGAAAGATTTCGCGCACCCAAAAGGCTCCTCTGGGTGTTAAGCCATCCACACACATATCCAATAATTGCCTATATACAAGTATTTGCCCCGTTTCTATTTCAGCGTCCCACATGTCCGCCATAGTGCTGCTGATGCACACCCAGCCACAGGAAGCGGAACCGCAGTGCACACGCTAGTCCGCAGCAGTAACCGCGGTACAAGAAGCGCTAACAAGGGGCTACTAAAGCGGTAATCGCGGGTTATATTAGAACTAAGTCACGCGCTAGATAGCGCCACATGAGCGCTCTTTCGAGCGCTCACGTGGCTCTGACTTTGCGCTCCGCTGTTTGTGTGAACGGGCCTTTATGGTGTGTAGTCGTGTATCACTACTGTGTGACGTACGTTAACTACCCCAATCCCCCAGTGATGCTGCACGCCGGCTAAATTTGTCATCTACAACGTAAACCAGTGTCCCCGCGCCTCAAAGGCAGACGGGTCAACCTTACGCTGTACAAAAGCGAGTGTCAAATTTGTTCGTTCGATGATGAACAGAATTTGTTGCCACCTCCCGTTCCGTTTTACGGGAGTTGTAGAGGCGCACAAATTAGGCCGCTGTCAACAGCAGTTCGATCAGTTTACACCGTAAGAATCCGGCATTCGTTGGTCCTGTCCTAGTCGAACCTTGACGTGAGGAATGTGCATTGTCGAAATTACGAAAGGAGGATCCGTGGGAAACCGAACACACCTCATGTTTTTCATTTACTTTTCTTGACTAGCGCGCTTCGAGTTTGCTTGCGCAAGCCACTCGTCCCGCCGGGTGCCACACGGAACGACAAGCGGACCGGAGCAGAAGGAACTGGCTCAAGACACGCTCTAATCCGGACAGCTTCGAGAGCCCTTGCTTGCCGGGTGCGCGCACTCGGAAAACACTCCGCCTGGGAACTCAACGACACCTGCGTGGGTAGACGCGCTTGCTCGCCGATAAGCGCCCGAGCACCGATCCCCGCTGCTGCGGCGGCGACGCGGCCGAGCATCTCGACGATATCGTCTCCGTACGCGGCCGCCGTGTCTTTCGTTCGGCGTGCTCTCGCCCTCGCCGCGGGGACCCGACCCAAGCTGCCGAAGCGCACGGCGACGACAAGCGGTCCCCGCCATCGCGTGGAGAGACCGCCGCGATGGGACCCCGCCGGTAGGCAGCGCAAACACACGGCGAGAGAAACAGGTCCCCATAGTTTGGACTGGAGGACCCGAGCAAGAGGAGCAAAGCGGCGGCCGAGTCTTCTTCGGGGGCCACCGAGCGGTCAGTCCTGTTGTCGGTGCGGCCTGCTCTTGGAGGGCCGGTGCAACCGGCTGCACCGCCGCGGCGGCAGAGGTCATGCACGGAGGGGAGGTTGCGTGCCTTGGCGAGTGAAGCGACGTCCCGCGAGGGGCCGCCACTTGCCGGGAGTGGTCGGGTTTCGTGACTGAACCCGGTCACGACTTTTTGGTCGTTGGTTCGGGTCGGTGCTGCTGGTGCGGCCGCGGCGGACCCGTGCTGACCTCTTCCTCTCGGCTGGAAGGATGCTCGGCTTGGCAGGTTGTCTGCCGTAGGTGTCAGAGGTTAGTTCGGGGTACTCTCGTCGACGTGCGGCCATGCGTGCTTTTATTTTTTATTTTTTTTATTGGGCTCACCAGCTGTCGCGAGGAGCTTGCGTTCGCTTCCTCGGATGATCGCTCGTCGCTGCTGCTTCGCCGGTTTCGGGCGCTGGGTGGGTAATTGTTATTGCCTCATTGATTAAAATACCGATGATTAAAATATTGTATTGGAGGGGTCCCGCGAGGAATTTTGTTGCTGGGCGAGTGGAGGTTCGTTTCGGTGGCGCCTCAAGTGAGACGAAGAGAGGGCTGCAAAAAAGGTGTCCACCTCGTGTTTACAACATTCTTTTTCGAGCGATGTTTACGCAGTTAATGGCTTGCTCAAATACTTTTTTTTTTTTTTTTTAAGAGGCTAGAGTCGTTGTTCTCGTCATTAACTAGTTTGTCTATCATAGGTGGTCTCAAATAGCCGGAGGCATTTAATAGCTTGAACTCAGTTAAGAAACAAATTGCTGCTTGAGGTCATATCAGTCATTGTTAAATATACGCAAGTGTAATTTGTACAGAGAAGGCGTCTTTAATTACGTGGCGGAATAATACCATACAATCTTGTTTTTTAGTTTGTTTTTTTTTGTGTGTGTGCAGAGGGAATTTAGGAAGATTGCCACTCTACTAGAAATCAGGTTCGTTCCACTTCTTCAAGCCATCACGATTAATAAGCCTCGTTTCGTTTGACCCATTTAGAGGAGAATTTTGAAACAAGAACCGACTAAAGTAGGCTTGTGATGACATTTGTAAGATTAGCAGCCATACTCACCAGTCGTGATTAACTAGCACTGCTTTAAAGTTAGTTGCACGTCAGCCGGGATGACACTGCAAAAGCGTCATAAAAAAGGCAATCTGCAAACTGATTCGAACGCAAGTTACCACGAAATATGTGCTTCGAATACATCATGGCAACGAGTTCAAAGAGAATCTTAGCACGGCCGCATTCGAACCATGGATAGCGCGCTGACTCATGTCTACCAGATTGTGTTTGTATGATGTATGAGCAGCGTGACCCCAGCTTCCATTCATCGATGGCTCATGAGGTATCTTCAGCAAACTGACCTCGCATTCGGACTCCATTACGTCGTTTGTGATCGACATCTTCAATTTGACGCGTTAGTCTCGAACGGTGATGTCTGCGTGAGCAGAACTATGACACTGCGATCGAATCAACTTGACATCGCGGGTGAAACGATATATCACCCCTCTTTTGTGCCGCCTGGTGTGACATTTTGTGTCTTCATAATTCTACATCCACATAGAGTTCACCACCCTTGGCACCATTTTGAGCTTCCCCTTCACTCAGCGTGGTTTAAGGGAACACAACCAACCCCCAACATTCCCAGTTAACTGTTCGAATTGCTTGGTATGCCGCGATCAATATATTTTACCCCTTAGACCTTCATGTCTTCTATTCCCCTCCCCCCTGTCCGCGCGAATCTTTCCCCCGTGAGTTTCGGATACCATTTACGCACATGCATTTCTCCTCCGCCCGTCTAATCATTGCAACAACATCTCCGGCTTAAAGGGACACTGACAGGGCATTTATGCTGGCCAAGGTTTTTATTTGTGCATGACGCATGAGAGCCCAACTACCCAGAACACAATTTGCGCCTCGAAAGTCGTCTTTTTTGTCCCCCAAAACCACCGATTGAAAACGGGCCTATTTGAGTCGCGCTCACTCTCTTCTCCGTTGTCACGTGCCGTTTTCTATAATTTAGGCACAGCCACCAAATATAATCGAAGTCGTGGGTCATCGAAAGCACACTCTCAATAACAAAAACCAGAAATAAGAAATATGATACCCATTTTTGTGACTGTTAAAAAACTGCAATAACGCTGCTTAAAATAAAAAAAATATATATATATAAAAAAAGTTCCACAGCCCCTTGACTTCTGGCAACGCTCTCCTCCTCTATATTTCTTCTCCCTCCCCAGTCTAGTTCGGTTTCAGTTTCAAAAAGTTGCGTTTCTTTCTTTTTTTTCGTTATTATTACTAATCGCCTGGGAAAAAAGAGAATAAAAAGAAAAGGTTTGGAGGGTGTTTGTGTACTTTTAAGGTAGTCGCGAGCTAGGCGAAGAATCGGCTACGAAGGAACGACTTGGAGCGACCAGAACCTGCGGTATTCACGAGCGCGAGGCAAGCGGATTACTATCTAGTCGCGAGTAACAAGCGGAAGTGACATAAAAATATAGGTCACGCATGCGCACACATAGACACCACTGCGTGAATGAAACTTTCGTCACGTAACAACTAATATTTAAAGATCTATTCGCAACAATAGAATGTTCTAACGAGAGGCTAATTGCCCGGGACATCGTTTTTCAATATAAATATGAAATACTCGAGGAAGAAAACAGGGACGCCGCCTTGCCAGCGAAATACGCGTATATGGGAACGCCAGTAAATGCAAGCTCTCGTTGTTGAGCGCCTTGCTGGGATTGCTTTAGCGCTATATCTGACCTTTGCGCATGTCATTTCCTACACAATTTGCTGCTCCGATTCTTTCTGGATGTGTGCTCCAGGGTCTCAAGACAGTAAGTGCTTCATTAGCGCTGGCGGTCAGCGGTGATAGGAGGCGGTCATTGCGCCGAGCCGCTGTCAGTCGCTAAACACCGGCTAAACTGGCCGTACCTCCAGACTAAGTTTTTTTTTTTTAGTCGCCTTCTAAGTTGATCGGGACGAATAAGCCTAAACGTGGTTGTTGAATGCCAAGTGCTTACTTAGCTATGATTACCACCTGCCACGTTATAATCTTAATCGATGAGGTAGTTTGTCAGTGGTTAAAGAGGCGCTAGTCACGTCTGGTGAATACGCCTGTAGGTGTTCATCAAATAAATTCCTACTTAAAAGTACATCGGCAGTGTCTCGGTGGTTGCGTGCATTTTTAAGCAGTTTTTATTCTCGCGTTGAATGAGGGGAAGCCACAGAAGTGAGTGTACAGCCAAAGGATGTGACAAGAATAACCTCCCCTTGGCAATAATTACGCAAAAAAGAATTGTAGTTCTCCTCTTCTTCACTCTGTTTTCTTACTTCATTTTGAGAAAAAATGCACCTTCGGTGTCAGGTTTGTTAGAAAACAGGTAAGAAAAACGCGAGCCTCACGCAGAACGTCCGAGCAGAAATCATTTATCCGCTTCCGACGGGCCAGAAAATGTGTCGCAAAACGCAGCAAATAGAAAAGGCACCTTTTTACGAATCCGTGCAGCGACGCAACAGCCCAGCGTGTCGTCCCCCATTCCGACTTTCATGTCGCTGTCCCATTGGCGTGCACTGCATCATTGTCCGCTGACGCGACGCATGCACTCTCGTCCCGTGTGCCCACTCAAAAAAACAAGCAGACACTGGTCGTTAGGCGCGAGAAGGCGTGTATAACCGCCGCCACCACACACTCACGCACACCTTGTTTGTTGACTCCCGCGGTTTTCCTGCGTGCACGAAACGCAACGCCGGTGTCAGTCAGACTCGCAGTGCGCAGTGTTCCCCAATTTCATCGCATCTCTCTCTCTCTCTCTCTCTCTCAGCACAGCTTGAGCGAACGTGCGCGTAATCCAAAACGATAAATCCGAAAGAAAAAAAGGCAGGGCGGCGGCCACTATGGAGGACAACAGGCGTGCGTCGGCTTTTACAGCGTTTTCGTGTCGCTGCTCGCGCTTTTCAACGCAAGTCGGCGAGTGAGCTGACCACGCTCTACTGAGCCCCGATGGACGGCTGAGTTCCGAGGAGACCCCGTGCGGAACGGGGTCTCCTCACCGTTGGAAAACGCACCGTATACGTCGGGCCCTTTCTTTTTGCATGGCTGTTGCTTCTCCTTCAATCGCTGTTTGATCGTCCATATAACGTTTGCGGCGGGCGTTTTCCTCCGGGTACTCTATTTGGGTTGTTGCGCCGCCTCGGCCTCTTCCCTCCTCCCCCGCCTTTGTTTCGTCGCTGTTTATCGAAGGAAAGTCGAGCAGGTGACCTCAGCGAAATCGGGATTTTACGAGGTGTGCCTCGAGTGCGGGAGAACGCTGACGCGATCGCCCGCCTCGCCGTCGCGCGGTGGGCTCTCGGAGTCCATCTATATTCACGAGGCAGGCGAGCAAACCGACGCCAAATTCGGCCCCCTTTTCTCGGGGGTGGAGCCGCGCTTCTGCTTCGCCTCGCATGGAATCCCGGAGCAGAATTTAATTTGAGGTTCGAGTTTAGGGGCAAGCGGGGTGACAGACATGTGGCGGGTTAACGGATGACACGCAAAAAAGAAAGTAGTGGTGACACGCAATTTTGTGAAGTAGAAAAAGACGCCGTAGTATCAAGATAATCATATGTTACAAAAAAATTCTTAAATAATTTAGGCACTTTTATGAATAAAAAACAAACATTTGTTTACTAGTAATTAAATGACCCGTAATACGTATTCTGCTAATTCTGTGTGCGATGTTTAGAAAAACGGAAGAGGGGGGGGGGGGGGGGGGTTGAGGTATTAAAATCGATGTGAGGTTTTTAATGCCGCCTCCTTGCATACTTTTACTAAGAGAAGGATAGCTCTCCGAGTCTTGCGTTCGACCGAAAGTACAAGGGAACCCCAGATAAAACTAAACAAACAAAGAAAATAGCACACAAATATCAACAGACTAGTGCCAATCGAAAGATGCCTTTTTTTTTCTCTCTCTCTCTCTCGCTTAGTTTAGTTTTCTTGCGTTTCCTTGCCAGCGAGTTTCATTATCGAATAGGCATTAGGACGAGGTTGGTGATGCGTCGATTCCTACGGGCATAATATATCGACATGCTGCCGCATTAAAAAAAGGAAACAAAAAATGAATCGCAAAAAATGAGATGTTTCTAGGTGTTCCTCTGCAAGGAGAGTAACTTAAATAGCCACCCCTTTCTCTGTCTGTTTTGACAAGTTCGGGCCTTTTGTTAGAAAACTCAATGCCCACGAAAGATACTGGTGAAAGAAAATCATCAAACACACAAAAAACGAGGACTGACATGGCAGTCCTCTCCCAGCATTTATCGAACTCTGTCTCCTTGCGGTTTATCACAACGAGCGCGGCAAATACTGATTTCTTCCGAAGACAACGATAAATGGTCTGTTTGGAGTCGCGTGCGTTCTCTCGCGTGTCTCGCTTGTTCTGAGACACACGAGAGATTGCTAAGATGAGATAACAGATTGTGTCTGGGAAAACTTCTAACCGAGTTTCTTGTTCCTCGCACCAATGTCGACTTCACTTGTTAGGGAACAAAAAAGAGTCCGCATTTCTGACTGATAGCCGCCAAAATGTGGGCAGGTTTGTGTTTGTATGTTCTGAGTGTTGCGGTTTAGAACACTCTTTCTGTAAACCCAGGAAACTATAAATTCCTGCCGAGGACGCTTTACTGCGTAGCATCGACATATATAGAGCGTGATTAAGCTTTCTGCTTAGTCCGGACTATTTGTGAAGTCTCTTCGCGTGTTTCTTTCAGGGTAAAGGGTCGAAAACGGGGTGGAGTCCGGGCACTCTAAACACGCTGACGCGCGCTCTTTTATTACGCATAAAAGAATTTGCGCCCGAAGTGACCCAAGCGCAGCGTCGGGCTAACTTAATTACGGGGGGAACGCGTACGGTAAAGTAAATAAAAACAAGAATAATTATAACCGTACTCATACGCAGACCGGACAAAGTAGTAAAATGGCTTCGGAGCTGGTGAAGAAGCCTGCCGGGCGACAAAAAGAAAAGGGTAGAAGCGACGGGGCTTCGGTGAGAGTGAGTGTCATTTACCCGGGGTTACAATCGATGATGCTGGTTGTCGCGTGAAGAGCAGACAAAATTTCCGGTCCAAGAAAACACAAGTAGGGGAAGGCGCCGAATAACGCGCAAAAAAGAAAAAAAAAAAAACATATAGATATATATCGACTCACCAGTACACAGGCAGGAGATAATAAGCGGCCGCCGCAAGACCCATCTCGGGGCTGCAGGTGCGGTTAAGCCGGAGGGCACGAAGGCTTAGCTTCTTTATATTTATGTTGTTGTACGCTTTTATCTGCGTGGCATTCTCGGAAAGGGTTGTTCGCTTTTTTTTTTCGCCAGCTTCGGAAAGCATCCGAAGCCCGCACGCGGCTTCGCGACACCGAAGGGAAGACGGCGAAGGAATGTTTACCGAGGCTCGCGACAGTCGTCCGATGGCAACCGTCGCGTGTGTTTTTGCGTTGGCGGACGCAAATACGGAAGATCCGCTTCGTTGTCTTGGGGTAGGTCGGCCCCTTCTGCATAAGCAGTGCCCTTTGAGTCTGGGAAGGATTAATAAATATCGAATTCGGGAAGTGCCCGAAGGTTTCTACGTGTTTTTGATGCACTTTGGTACGCAAAATTGACACGCTTCTGTGTGTAGAGGGCCATGGCGCGCGCTTTGTTAGTAGCGCTGATATTATTGGCTAGGACAGCTTCAGAGAATGAAGCATGAAAGTCTAGCGACGTTACATGAAAGTTTTCTAACGTAGAAAACGAATTCAGTTAGAAAGAAGCTATCGGCGAGAAGTCTAGAATAAGGGGGGATAGTTTTTTTGTTTTTTTTTCTTTTTACGAGGATGCATTTTTGTCAGCATACCTGGACACGGGATGAAGCGGCGTACATTCGGGTGCGTCCTACTTGTTGCAAACGGCAAAGTATTTTAATTTAATGAGTAGTGTATGTGTGCGAATTTAGCTAAGCTTGAAGGCACACGAGCATTGTGTCGTGTTCGTTCAGCAAGAGGCATGTAGATACTACTGACAAAAAGTAACTAAATACCGTCACTGGTTACTAACCCCAAAGGTAACAGAATAGGTTACTCGTAGCTGCGATTTATAAAGAACGCGTTACGTGAGCTTGAAAATAAACCACTGTTAGCGCGTTATTCTGAAAAGTCGTTTCTATGAAGTAGCTGCTCCCCAGATGTGTCGTCGTTATTAATATCTTGCTTTTTAACGCGTTCAATCAGGGATAACTACGGCTATACTAACATACTTTCAGCACATCTTTGCACCGTCTATCTAGCGTTTTTCCGTCGCCCAGATTACACGCGCGAGCTGGGGTGAGAACTAGGTTGGCTAAACTTCAAATCTCAATACTCTTATTGTTACTCATCCGCAGGTTGTTATTCATCAACATGCGTAACCTTTCCTAGCTTTGTTTTGCCATTCATATGGAAACCGCTATGACGAGGTCCCATGAGTACCCCTGCCCGAAACTTGGAGAAACAACGGTTTTAGGGGTAAAACTATTTTTAAGCTTGCGGTTATTAGCCATAATTTCAAACCATTACGCACGCAGAGTGCCGAGGAACGTCAAAGCCGTTGAAGTTCATTTTCTTCCCCTTTTGGGCCGAACACTGCGCTGCATGAGGGTGGGCCTTCAAAGTTAAGCATGTGTCATATTACCCATAAAATATTTTACTTGTGAAACACTTTACGGATGATATAATGAGACTCGCAATGAACCTCTTTTTTACTTTTGGCATGAGTAATGCGCTCATAAGTAACTACGTTTACGAAAGAACCACGAGGCACAAGATATGCACTTTTGTGTCGTAGGTTAGGCGTAACCATATTTAGAGTGTTCTTGAATGTTACACATTTTCCTCCGGGAGTAACTAAATACCGTTATCCGTTTTTTTTTTTTTTTTTACCAAACGTAACACAAATACGTTATTCATTTATTCTCCTTTAAAGTAACTAAGTCATTACGTCGTTGGGGGATGGGTGCTCTTAACGTGAGCAATTTGTAAAGGGATGTCCTTCGTGTATTTTTCGAATGTTAGCCAATTGAGGGGTGCGCGCTTTTTTGTGGAATGGGCGGGTTCTCGGTATTCTACGGTATCACTACTCCAAGCGTACCCTGCTGAAGCTTAATCATTTAGCAAAACGTCATCTCTTTTTCAGAGACTGCTCCTGACATCCCCTTTTGTTTTTATTACTTTCCAGCCTTCGCTCTTTGTTTCGACTTCATTATTCATAAATTCGCAAATATAACATAGCTTTCTCGCCTCTCATTATGGCTACAAATCTCAGCGGGCGGGCATGAGCACTCCTTCCAACGAGAAATGTGACCCCGCTAGTGTAAGATTAACCTCGCGTGCCGCATTCTCCTTCTTTCATTTTTTTTTTCAGCTAATCACCGCAACTGACTGAGGTGGCTCAGCGAATATCGATGCCGAAACATATGTTTGGACCAAAAAGCGCAATCTGAGTTGTGACATTAAGCGATACAAAACGTCACACTTACATTGCTTATTGTCACGACTCGGATAGCGTTTTTTGGTCTAAACATATGTTTCGGTATCGTCATTCGTCAACTTGCCTAGATAAGTTGCGGTGATTGGTTCTCGGAGTATTTTACGGGAAAGTAGACGCACAATCTTTTTTTGTACTGCAGTTTGACCCAACCGTGCCGCTATATATGAATGTACAAATACGCCTTTCTACTCGCATTATTATATTAAAATGTCGTAGCTTCGTCTTGATATTCAAGATGCAAGGGATTCCGATTACCTATAACCAGTGCCGTCCTCTTGAATTTAAATAGATTAACTACGTTTTACGCGCGAGAGCCCACTATCCGAACTTTTTTTTTTGCTTCCAATTTAATCTGCTTTACGTACTGCTCGGCCCTTGTAGCATTCCGACCGGCACGGCAGGTCCCTTCTCGAATTCCCCTGCTCTTTCGCAATACGATTCATTCAATCCCGCTACTCTTAGGGTTCGTATTCAAAAACTCCAGTCAAACGAAAAAAAGAAAAAAAAAAAAAAAACGGCTCGACAAAGAAGGCAGAAAAAGTAAAAGCGTGGCAAATAAACATTCCTGGAAATCCGCTCGTTACTGTTAAATTCCCCTTTCTTACAACCTTCTTTCGAAAAAAAAAATAAAAGAAAAAGATAAGCGATAGGACAAATGAACGTTCCGGGGTTTCGGGGTCCGACTGCAAGAGGAAAGGCGGGGATCGGCGATGGGCTAAAAGACGAACGCAGCTCATAACGAGGCTTATTAGAGCGGGAACACCAAAGGGGAAAGGAATTAAGGCCCGCTCATCCTCTCTTCCTTTATCATTATTTTTTTTTTTCGTGTAGCGCTGAATTTCCTGGTTTTCATTCTGCTTGAAGTGGATGGAGACACAGACTCGCTCCTCTTCGGTTTCAACACGCTTTCTTTTAACGACTCGCTTTTTGCGGAGACAGTTCACAGACGCATACGGAACGTCGCAGATGTTTCGTCGAAATGGCCCGCAAGACACGAGTCCGACCAAGACGGCGCCGACGTTATCTTTGTCAGTGATGTTTTAGTCGACGTCAAGGGCACTCGAGCGGGCGGCTAAGTGAGATCTATTACGAGTGCCATTGCACACGACCACTCCCGGCCAGTCAGGGACGAGGGACAAGGGACAGCGAACGAGAGAGGCAGAGACAGAAAAGTGCGGGCGACACCTCTAGATCCGTAACAAGGCAGGGAGGGCGCGTTAATAACCCCGCCTCGGCGTTGGCGCGTCTCGAGATGACAAAGAATCGAACGTGGGCTTTCGACATGGGCACATGTGCCCTTCTCCTTCTTCTTCGTCGCCTCCTTCATCTACGCGGTGACACGCTGCGGAAGCGGCTCGATCCTTTCCGCCTTCCGCGCAATAGTATCGCCCGTCTCTCGCCGTCGTTCCGGTCCAGCCTCGGATTGCCCATCCCGACGCGCTCGCACCGACCGTTCGCTTTCTATCGGGCGGCCAGCACGGAGTTGTTTCAGTGTATCGCCGAGCCGAACAGATGGGCCGGCAAATATGAGCCAAGCTCGGCCTAAGCCCCTCTCATCCGTCAGACACGAAGGGGACGAAGAGCGGGGGTTCGGGACAGAGAACGGGGAAGGAGGTGCTCCGGGAACAATAATGGAGGTGCGGCGTCTCGTCCCGAACGACCAGAGGGGAGGAAAGCAACTCAAACAATGGCACTAAAGTCTCGAGACAGAGAATTCCGCCACGTCGGGCTCTTGGAGCTGAAACGCGCGCGCCTGACTCTTCCCGTTCGGACGTCGGGAACAAACGTGTTCGCTTCTTTCGCTTACTTTGGAACGGCGAGTTGCCTTGGCGCTAGCAACTATTCTGCTTTCGGGGTTCTTTAAAAGACAAGGCTCGTCGTCTCGACGGAGGCGGCAGCGGCAGCAAAAACAATATCTGCAGGGACACGTCAGATCTTCATCCCGATATATAGAAACCCGGTTCAGTCGAGCGTCTCGTAGTGGTGCGGTGGCATCCGGCTGCGCCATTTTTGACAGATATAGGAGGACGGCTACATGGATTGTCTCCGCTTTGATGCGTCCGGAGGCAGCAAAGAGGTTGAGGCTCCGATGATGCTTTTTGTTTTCGTCTTACATCTTTGTTGTATCGTTTCGCGTCTTCGTGTGCCCTACACTCGAGGGGCCGTGTCGTTTCGCCGTACAGACTGGGCGCTTGCGCGAGCCTACCGCGGTGTTTCCGAGTTCGATGTTCGTCGCTGTTCTTTGTTTTCTTTCCTGTTTGAGACGACAAGGATGGTGCAGTTCTTCGTAGTCGCTATCCAAGTTTTTTATGCGGTTCGAATTTCTCCGGTTGATCTTCGATAAAAGAAAATTGAAATGCTCGGTTCATGGTGAAACAAAAGAAAAAAAAAAGAAGTATAAAAAAGGAGGAAGTCGGGTTTTGCTTTATTACTGCAATGTTAAAGTTCGCCACTCAGTTTTGAAATAAAATGCCATATAGTATGCTGCCGCAAAATGATGGACGTTGCTTTCGTCGAGTGGAACGCACGTCCTGAACTTGCAAGTTTTAGCAGCTCGTGCCTGAAATACATGACGGATTAAGTTACCTTGCATTACGTATAAGTTGTTCATTTCACGTTTTATCTTGAACGCTACATATTTGTTCATGCTTTCATGAAACAAATCAGTAAATTCAGCTTTTGCCTCTGGTTTTCTTTATCTCTTAACGCGAAAGCATTATAAACTGTCTCATGGAACGAGCTGACGTTATCAGTTTGAAGCGTGAAAACGGCTCCTAGTTTCTGCGATCGCCCTCGGTTCCATTGGCTGGCGCGCGTCGACGGGGTCATGGCCTCCGAGATCCCGTAGCGCGGGCGCGCTAGTACGCAGGAGACAGCAAAGGGAGCGGACGAGTGGCTTGCATGCTTTCACATTCACAACTCGTAAGAAATGTTTAGGCGTACCTCGAGATTTTTTTTGTTTTTTTGTTTGCCTGTTTTGTTTCTGCTTCGAGTGCATAGGAGAAATACCTTTTTCTGCCATAGCAATACTGCTTCTTCCATACTGTAAAATTATGTTACTTTCATCGACATATTTTATCTGGTCATCTAATCATCGCGCGCTACTTCTGGCTCCGTACGTTGTGCGTCCGACGCTCGTTCTCGGGATCACGTGCGGATTGGCTGATCACCTAATGTTTTTGTTCGAAATGAAATTAAACATTGCCCTGTGGCAGGGAGGTCTCACTTTCTGTCTCTTTTCAATGTATATCACCATAGAACAAATCATATTACTGGTACCGTCGCACTTCTGCCTGTTTACTTACAGCCAAGTGTTCTGCTCCAAAAGGAAAGCTTCTATCTCTCTCCTAAAACTAAGTTTACATTTTTATTGGCACTGGTGTAGTGCTAAGGCACAACAATGAATCAACTTGAGTAGCTTTAGAGGCCGTTTTTCAACTTTCGAAAATTGCTCCAGAAGGGGGCACCTCTGCGGCGCGCCATGCGCTGACATCTTCGTAAGAGTATCTCAATGGACGCGAGGTTTCGACCCGGGTCTCTCCAAAGGAAAGAAAACAAAAACACAGTCATCACCCCTGAACCGCTTTGACGGGGACGGCGTGGAAGAGTATGTATGTAGCCGTGGCAGTGGCTCTCTTGGGGTTAGGCACGATCGATTACGCGCATGGGACCTCCCGCCCGTTCTGGAATTCCGGGGCGGCAACACCACCGCAGCCCTGCACGCCTCGCGTGGATCACATCCCGAATTGCGCACAATACACACGCGTCCCGAGTTTTCCCCTTTTTGCCCCCGCCCCGACGAGGCCCCCAGGAAGGGAGGGCGGGAGTCCGGGACGTGCGCTGTGGGCAGAGCGGTGAGGCGCTTGGAGGGAATGCAATCGGCGCGAGCTGACCATTTCGGGAAAGGGGAAGAGCTGGGGAGAAGCGGGCTTCAGTCTTCTCCCTTCATGTATTTTTTTTAGGTCTCCCGCTGCCAGCCGACTGGCATCCTCCAGACGCAACCGAGTCTCTTTCACTCCCCTTCTCGACCCCCTCGAACGAAGAGAGGGCAGCCAGCAGCGCCGAGATTCATCAGCGACTTCTGTTGCTGGCCGACCAGACCTCATCAGGAGAATCAATGTGCCCCTCCGCCCTTTCTCTCGCTCTCTCCCAGCCTATTGGGCAGCGGAAAGGCTTAGTGAGAGCGAGGTCGGGCTGATCCGCACCTTCTCGTCCCTGTTCTGTTTTACTTTGTCCACTTTTCTCGTTCTGTATTCCAGTTTTTGTTCCCTTTCATCCATCCCGTCTGATTCCTTCGTCTAATCTCTGCTTCTCATTTCTCCGTGGGTTTGGACGGGGTGTGTTACTTGTGTAGCATACTGTTTTCTCGCTCATTGCGGAGACAGGCCGTAATACCTCATGGAGTAACTCGGACTAGTGACGCAACCTGCAGCCAGCTTGTAATTCGGACGAAGCAAGCTCTAATAGGACAGAAAAATAAGAACGATAAAGCAGGCGTCGCAAGGCCACAGTATCAGGTGATGCCTTCTTCGTAATTTGACATCTGGAATTTAGCCCGGTTGTCGAGTCCGACTTGCTCCTTATCGCTTAGCTCCGTCTCCTGCGCGGCATCTAATCTGGTCCTAGGGGTGCTCCGGGCAGCAGGCTCACTCAGGGTTGTGTAAGCTCCGTCAAGTTACGCCCTGTCTGGGCGCCGACGCAACTTGTTTTCCCTCGGACCCAATAAAGCGAGGGGATGAAGAATCACCTCGCGAGTCGCTGTTTTATTTTATATTTTTCTCTCCCATTATTTGTTGGCTTTTGTGCGTTGATGACTTGTTCTGATTGTCGATCGAAGGGGGATTGCAGTAAAGAAAACTTCGTACGCACGCGTGTCTCGTTTATCACGTATGTTGTATGAACTCCTAGACAGCGGAAAAAGAGTTAGTCTTGAGATGGGGTCCTATAATTCCACTCCGTGCGGGATGATTACACCGGACCAAGGCTCACTGCACGTGAAGATCATCTGTATATCTCGCGAGGAAGGGATTATAAAATTTCAAGATAGATCGATGGTCTCCCATCAAGAAACGCGTCAGTGTAGGTAACCAACTCGTGAAATTGTAGCGAGACTAATTGGAAGCTGCGTCTTGGCTAATACCCTATTCGCTCAAAAACAAAGGCCTCTTTATCTAAGGGACCTTTAATCTCTGCGGCGAAACAATTGCCGATCCTGCGTGGCATGCGCTCGCGACCCCGGATCAGGGCTTGATTCGCCGATCCTAAAGGGACCTTTCTTAAAGGTACCTTTATGCTGGTCGTGTGAATAGGGTATAAGACCGTTTAAAAAAAAAAAACGCCCGAGAGGCCGGGGCACGTGAGCGCATGAGGCTTGACTTCACGTATCACTGCACTCCTGCGCTAGCTATGGCAATGCTTTTTTTCAATACAGTCTTAGCTAAGACATTCTAGCAAGTCGGGCTAGGTGTATCAGGTGAGTTTTTTTTTTTTTCCTGCACGTGCAGCCGAGTTGTGTTCCATTTAAAGATTGACTCGTTGATTCGAGCGCTTGAACAGAAAATCACCGGTTCAATGGGACGTGGCTATAAAAGGGACCGTCGAGAATGTACTGTGTTGACTCTCGAACCCTTCCCGTAAGCGCACATTTGGTTTCTCGAACGTGGAATCCTCGGGGCTACAATTTGGTAACAAACTTTTGAGCGGAGAGTACCCTCGTTTTCGGGCAGGTTCGAACGTCGTGCGCAACCCGACACGCAAAACACCAACAGGCGCGGCGGCAGCCAGCGCCAGACCATCGTACACAAATAAGTTCGTCGCATTTAGCAGTGTTCATTCTCTGCCGCGAACGAAGCCGTAGTATACACAACGCCCGGGAACCGCCGTGGCCGCGGGGCTGCGTGCCAGCGAGCGAACTCGATCCTGCTTTGTCCCACTTGCATGTTTTTGAGCACCGCGTTCGGTGGAAGCGTCGGGCGCACGTTGAAGCGTGCGAGGATGGGGGTACGGTGAGGAGGAAAGATGAGGAGGGAAGCGGCGGGAGGGAGGCGAGATTTTCGCCGTCCGATAAACGACGTCATTTGGAGTTTTGGCCGTCGCCGCTGCCGCCGTGCCGATCGAAGCTGTTCAGCTTGGAGAGCAGAACCTCGATCCCCGTATTGATCCGTTCAAAGTGGCGCGCCAGTTGCTGCTCGTGCGCTCCTCGACGCTCATGCCCGCGATTCCGGCGCGCTCTCCGCGTGCGTTCGCTGTTTCCGCGTGCGTGCCGTGTAGCTGGGTGCGCGAGCGTCAACGGCTGTCGACTGAGGTAACGCCGAGTGCCCCGTTTGCCAGTTCTGCTTCTCGCTAGTCAGTCGAACCGGGTTGTCGTGAATCGTGCATGCTTACGTTTTGCTGTGTAGTGCCGCCAAGATTGATGGTACGAAGAGGTACCCACCGCGTTCGACGCATACGCCGTATAGGGCCGCGCCGGTCCTATACTACGTGTAGGAAAGAATTTTTGCGATCGTGCGTTTGTTAAAAAATAATTGCCATTATCGTGCGCTTTTTTTTTTTTTTTTGTTAGTTAGACTTTTTATTACAATTTCAACAGTGGTCGTTTATGCTCACGGTAGAGTATTTATAGGTGGAGACGGGAAGCTCACATTACAAAGTGTCCATGGTGGCGCGAGAAAAAAATGAACAAAGGCTTAGCAAAATTGCCTTCTTAAAGTTTCCCCTACAAGTCGTCTTCTCCTCCTAAAGTGTTTGACTGCGGGGGAGCCAGCTTTCCGGAACACGGACGATTTGCGTTTTTCAATTACTGCAAGCCCTCCTCTGTGTCTCAGAGCAGTTGAGCTCCAGCCCGAGGTCACCGACTCCCGTATATAATTTCACTTGCTTTTAACACGCAATCTATTTATAGGAAAATGTTCAAGCGATAAATCTCGCAGTTGATTGTGCCAAAAAAAAAAAAAAAAGCGTTGCACACAGCTCTGGTAGGCAATACACGAACATCCAAAGAAAAGGCGCTCTTAATCATAACTAATCGTTCAAATTCGTACTCATGAGTAGGCGTAATCGATTCTATACTTAATATATGAAAACAAAAAAATAAAAACACAGAGGTCATTTACATACAGACACACACTTCCTATGAATCGCCACAAGCGAGGTCTACCAAGCGGCTTAGCGGGGATTGAACCCCGGACTCTGCGATCCGCGGTCCGAGGCCATTGCTCGGCAGCTCGGGAGGAGGCGAGCTGATGCACACGCAGCGTATCACTCACGCGAGCCTGCGGAAAGAGGCGACTGTCGGCGCGCGCAGCTGGCTCCCAATTAACCAGGCGTTTCCCCCCACGTGATCCGATAAAGTCACATGGCAGATCATTAAGCACCAACGAATAGCGTCGCGCAGCACAGCATCCGATCGCTTGATTAGCAGGTGCGATAAGAACTCCTGTTCCGCAATTACTTCAGATACCATAAAGAGGCTTCTCGCAATCCAAGAGTGCCATAAGCTCTAGGCGCAAGACATTACTTCCCAAATAAGCTGAACACCAAAAAATTGGCAGGGGCCTTTATCTTCGAACGTTCATAATGCAGGAAATTTATCATTTGGGAGCGATTGTTTTAACTGTTTGGGAGACACTAAGCAATCGTTCTTGGAGCGAATAACATATTGTTTTAATCAAATTAGGAGAAACGTATTTCGTGTGTAGTGTGAACTTGAAGGGAAAGGGTGAATGGAGGCAAGTGGGGAGGGATGGGTGTGGAAAGTCACTATAGGGGTGAGGAAGAGAGCAGGGAGGGGAAGAGGGGGGAAAAGAAATAGATAAGAGAGATGGGGAGAGGCAATTTATGTGTCACGGGACGTACACGTCCATGCTAAATTTAGCGTGGAAACTGAATTATTGCGTCACAATTGACGTCAGTCTCCCCATTTGGTACATATCAGCATTACTAGATGACCTCAGTTACACAAGTGCCCATAGACTCTGCTAACACGAGCAGGACCCCTTCCCGTGCTCTCGGCTCGCCTCCCGACTGCTTTGGTAACTGTAGCGTATTCGGTGGAATGGGTATGTTCAGAATCACAGCGTCTAGATGGTGTTTCATCGTACCTTAGAGAGCAGACAGTTTCGAAAAAAAAATCTAAACGACTCTTCAAACGGCGGGAGCCGGTCTGAAGGGAAGTGAGTGGAGTTGCCCTCCCCCCCTCCACGCGAGTTTCACAAATGAGGTAATGTAATACGCCGAGAAAGTGAGCGAGAGAGAGAGAGAGGAGGAAAGGAGCGCGTGCGGGGACGTCAAAATGCTAAGCACTGATTGGAATGATTAGTGAGTAGACCTACAGCTAGCCAGCTACCCTTGTCTCCACTACACTTGTCGAACGCATTAAAACGCGGAACGCCGGCGTCTGGCGTTTCGCTCTACCATTCGAACGCATTCGACGAGTGCAAAGGAGTCAAAGGCGGATAGCTTTAGGTGTACCCACTAGTCACTCCAATAAGAGCTGGATGCTGTGGTGTCCCCGCGCCTCACTTGTCTCCCCTCTTCCTCACTTTCTGGACGCCTAATATTGGTGCAGATGGGTCATGGGACGTTACGTCACGCGACGTCAAGTTTCCCGCTAAATTTATTAGAAGACGCACGGACGGACGGACTTAATTTGTAGATTGGTGGTTCCGTTTAAAAATGATTTTATGGTTTAATGCTTTACTGGGAAAGTATATTCTACTTCTCTCATTAGCGAAAGCAGCGCTCCTTGAGCGCCAGATCTTCCCCGAGCTATTTAAAAAAAAGCCTGTTTGTGAGAACGCACGCGAATCACACTGTCGACGGCTTTTGCCGACAAACCGAGACATCAGATTCACCGAGGCAGCAGAAACAGCTGTATCCGCTATCTCGGTCGGTTTACGCCATGATAGATGTCAGCAGCCACCCCTCTCTATTCAAAATAAACGAAAAAGAACCCAGGTTGTGGTTGTGCAGCCGTTCCAGATACGCAAAGGCTGTCGATCCCAAGGCATTTGCATTTTCGCGATGTAATAAGTATTCCCCAGTAAAGATTTTTTTTTTATTCTTCTAGAACTCGTGGTAGCTTGTCATTAAAGTCTAGTCCTCACATTCCACTCCAGAGTAATTGGAAGCTTGTCAAGATAATTCTAATAAACCCGGAGAGCACCTGAGTGTGTCGTGTGTAGCGTGTTTCAAAACAAGCCAGAGGTCATTGTATCTTAGGGTGACTAACCTCGACGCACGCATAATGCACACACAACCGATCCCGAGGGTCTTTAGAATGAACGACACAAGCTTAATACTTTATTCACCGCTTGTACATCCCGACGCACTTCTGGAGAGACGATACCACCATTCCGCTCGCCTCCTGCATCCCAGAACGAGCGGCTATCTCCTGAACAGCTTTTTTTTTTTTTTTCAACAATTTTATTTATTTCAGTTTCAGCATTCGGTTAAAAAAGATACGTTAGCTAACACGTAGTTTTGGGAATCCTACGTCATCAGACGCGGAGGCCAGCGAGAATCACAGACTGAACGGGAGTATTGCGTCAGCTTATGCACTCTAAAAAAAGCCGGTGAGTTTGCTTTCCCGCACAGCGCCAATCATCGCAACTTACGGATGCAGCTCAGCGAATGACAATGCCGAAGCATAAGTTTAGACCAAAAAACGCGGTCTGAGTTGTGACATTAAGCAATGCACGCGTGACGGTTTGCATTGCTTAATGTCACAACTCAGACTGGGTTTTTTGGTCTAAACAGATGTTTCGGCATCGTCATTCGCTGAGCTGCCTCCGTAAGTTGCGGTGATTGGCTCTGCTAGTGTTGTGCGTGAAAGTAGACGCACAGACGTTTTTTCAGAGTGTGGTCGGGGCTCGTTGGTTGACTAGCGCGCAACGAGACCCAGCCGGCAACTGACGCAATTCTCTCGTTCATTCTGATAGTCTCGCTTGCCTCCGGTTATTGACGTAGCATTCCCAGCACTGCGGCCTTTATAATCTTAAAAATAAAAAGCTAACGTTAAAAACAAAACAAAAAACGGACAGAATTAAGCCAATAGGGGCGTGGGCCGCGTGGCTTATAATGTTTATGCTCGCTGCTTCGCGATTGTTTCTTTGACGATCTTATCAGCTGATGCTCCAATCTGATTGGTTTCAAGTAATAATCAGATGCTGGACACTCGCCACACCCTGCGTTTCGGAAGCCATCGGTGTTTAGAGGGAGGCTGAAAGACCATCTGGCGCCTCAGATTTTAAGCCAAGGGCCATCAATGGCGAAGAGCACCGAGATAGCTCAAGACGAGCGCCCTATCAGCGTAATCATCGCCAAATCGAGTAAAGTGCGCTACGTCATCCCTCGCTAATGGCGGTTGTCCATTTAGCGCGTGGCCTTTTCTTATCACGTCGCGCATGAGGCCCCGACTTGTTTTTGGGGTGGACGCCAGTGGCAAGGAGTTGGCGCGAGCCTTTATTCACTTGGATTGCCTTTCGTTGACTGACATATTTGTATTTTTTGTACAAGTTCGCGTATTTTGTTCTTCCATATAATATAAGGGGACGGCGTTTACTCATACAGGCATGAATGATCCAGCTGTGAGATAAGGCACTACGCGTTCAAATCTCACTTGGTTAGGTGTGTTAATGCTTTGCGGCTCTCATGCGTCTTTCAGCGCATCATCCCATTGCTCATCGTCGTGGGGGAAGTGCGGCAAATATCGATTGATTTTCCCCGCGAAATTTACATATTGTAAGACAGTGGTAATATTTCGCTGCTGCGCTATTCGCGACGCGTGTGTAATTGTGACTAGAGATGGACCCTGTGCTTCGTAACTAGTTAAAAGCGTGTATTTTCTAGGCGGTAATCGGCGGCCCGTTCACTCTGCAAATAAGTTTAAATTACGAAAGAAGTGTCGTGGATTTTTCGACTAATGAACGAGGGACTCCCAGAATCCCCACGCATGTTGGTGGTAATGCTGCGCTGCATACTTTTCACCTCTACAGAGGATGCTGTAGAAGGCGTTATAATTCAGAACATATAGTTCACCATAAGCCGGGCTAACACTACTGATAGGGAGTATTCACTGGCGGCCATAGCTGTGTACGCGACTCCTGAGCGCGTGCTGACGGCGAGCTTCCACAGTTCCTTGGCAACGTGCATTCCGCACCATTAAGATTGCCGGTCTTAGCAGCCTATTAATATGAGCTCGCTCTGAGCATGCGCACTAAAGAGCATCCACAAATATGGCGTCCTGTGAATACTCCATATACATCAGACAAACCACAGTCTGCATACAGATTCGAATGCGAGTCACCGCAAGGTCTGTACTTCGTATGCCGCATGGCCATGAGTTCAAAGTTCTGTAGGTATTTTAGCTAGAGTCTTCATTAGTCTTGCTGTTAAAGGCTGCTGTAAAATATAACATTTCTCATAGATTTTCTTTGTGTTATTTCCGGGTGTAATTTATCGTCTATATGTTACAGGTGCTGTAACAGAAACGTATTAAAATGTTGCGTCTAGTGGGTAACCGCTATGAGTGATCGTATAATATCCGGGAAAGGTCAGCCTGGTTTCTTTGGCGGCCATCAAGTGGTAGGAACCACACAAACGCGCACAGGAACCACAATCGTCTGTGTCGCAGTCGGAAAAGGGTACGTTTCATCTGGAGTTAATTTGGGCTCTCGCGTTTCATATTAATTTACATCGTAGGTGCAACAGGACAATAAATGCACTGGGGAGCTGACATCCCTTTCATAGATATATTTTAACCTAGAAAAGTAAAAAATTGTGTACGGAAGAAATTCAGAATAGCATAAAAAATCAGCCACGATCAATCATTCAGTTTATTCTTTTTTTCAATTGGTCATTGAAATGGTACCTTGGCGCAAAAGGCGATCGTGTCGCGTGACTGGGCACGAGACAATGTTATTTATCTCTCTCTCTCTCTCTATATATATATATATGTATTAACGTTAATCTTCACCGTTTGTGAATTCTCCCACCATCTTGACTCCCCGTACCAATTGAGCAGAAATTTAAGCTTTAGAGTATTGCGACGTTTATTACGCTTTTGAATCCGCATTTGCGACACCCAATTAGGATTTTTCTTTTAAGAAACTGTAAAAAAACAAAATGTTTATTAATTTAAATTTTTGTTTTAGGTACGCGCGAATGTATAAGGATTATTATTCATATACTATCACTTTTTTGGCCGGTTTACTAGAACAGCGCATCAGATGAAACTGGGTAAAAGCATAGAGTTATTACAGCAAACGCTAGAGGCTCAGCTGGCGCTAGTGTCTACGAGTCTTCCGGTTTCAAATTGAAGCAGACAGCATGCAGTCTACATTTCCAGCCTCCCTGTGTATTCCTAAGGGAATACGCGCGTAAATTATGTCTCTTCGCCGGAAAATAACATGAATAAGTTTTGTCATTTCGGTTGTACCGGATAGTATGCACCTTTATTGCTATTGTGAACGTGTAATTGCTTTAGTTACATCATTTTTCTCAACCACTGAACGATGTCAAACTTCGCTCTATTTCAGGTTGAAACCTCTGTTTCAAGGAACGTATGTGAAAACGAGCGACGATTCTAAGCAAACTAATGATCTAAAGGAATGTAGAGTGTGTTCAAGGTTTGCTAGCATTTTGGTGGTGCTTATATATTGCTAATATGCCCGTCCTGTCATTGAATGAAAATGACTCCGTCGTGCACCTTTACGACCGGTTAAAGAAGTATTCGAACCCACAGAATAAAGCCCGTGAGCTACGAAACGTGTCTTCTTATTATTTTCGATGTCGGGCAGTTTTTTTCTGGCACCTGCTTTATCTGGCTCACCCTATTTGCAAATATTTGGAGCGTGCGGGTGATGATTTGAGCCCAGAACAAGCATCTTCGCACAAATTCATGAGCAGAAAAAAGAAAGCAGTATTTATTTATTGCAAATCTGACTATATTATGTGGCTTTCAAAGTTATTTTGATCGTCTGCGTGCACAACGAGTTAGTTACTTATGCAGTGTTACTGCGTAGTTATTGCCGTCTGTCTTGGTTCTTCACATGTCCTTCGATCGTTTGGCACGTATATCCCCCATGCTAAAAAGTTCGACGCCGTGTTCGTGCTAACAGTGTCCGACAGAGCACATAAATACGCGTACGAAGCGGTTATAACGCCGTTTTTCATACCTCGAATTTCAAATAAAAATACTGTAGGTGACCAATTATTTCGTCTGCGTGACTGAGAAACGTTACAATGTGCCTAGTACGTACAAATTATTAGTCATATTTGCTCTTATAACCGAGCGCAGAGAGGAAATGCACTCGCTTTTTTCCGTAGAAATGAATTACCGGAAGTCAATTTCTGACTGCTTGCTGTCTGTTTCAAAATTCAACAGCACACTAGCGCCAGCTGAGCCTCTAGCGTTTATTATAATAACTCTATGGGTAAAATAAAGCACTGCAATGGTTGGCGCCCGTGCCTCTTGAGACGCGGTTTGAGTCCCACTGAACATGTGCGCTGGTTTTGAGTGTGCTTTCTTCCCCCTCTCTCCGCTGAGACTCGGTTTCTAGCAAATCGGCTCTGGAACGATGTGATTTACCCGTATATTATGTTGGAGGGAGGGAGGGCCAGCTTCTGTTTTTGGAACGTACAAATAGTTGCACGGCGTGACTTTTTGGTGACGGAGACGAAAATCGCCCCTAATTTCTTATTGTTTATACACACCACCTCATGTCGTCTCCGTAATCCGCATTTGTCGTCCTCCCCCCCCCCCCCCCCCCCTCCCTCCCTCCGCTATTCCGCTATTCCGAACCGGTTGTGAAATGGTCCATTCTGTTGTGTCGAGCGTTCTTATCGCTTAGTCTGGGGGTTTCCTTCGTAAAGCCTCGTGCGGCATGATATTACTCACAAAGGTACGTGCATACACCTTCAGACCCCGCCAATTTCCGCGAGAGGTCGCTTTCATCGCAGCGCAATTACAGTTCCGCAAAAAGAAAAAAAAAGATATAGCCTCGTTATGGTATTGGCAGAAATCCGAGTCCATAATTCGTTTCACATAGATCCGACCGCAGTCAACACTACGATAAATCGAAGCCAATCAATCAACGCCATAAGTGTATCGCCATGGCGATGGTCGTCCTTGTGCGTTTCCTACGAACGGCTAAACCAATCATGCACAATGAATGCGGCGTGATCTCGCGCTTTTTAATTTTCTGTCGGGTTGGTTAGGCCGGTGGAGCAAACGCACAAAGACGACAAGCGCCGTGACGTGGCATGTTTGGCGCTTTCTCAACTGCTCATTCAGATTCCATCGTTGGCTGAGTTCGGACTCAATGTGAAACGGAATATAAAGATGGTGAGAATAGGGACATCTAGCAAACTGTTACCATGTTCCGCGTACCGCACTTATGCGATACGCGGAACATGGTAACGTCCCCGCGTGCTTTTAACAGCGCGCCCGGGTGATACCGAGGCCGCAGGGCGCGCACTTAAATAAAGGAAGCTTCAAAGGCTCCGGTAGTGCGGTACGCGGAACGCTGTAACGGTTTCCTAAAAGTTCCGAAATACTTAGAGAGACGCGCGCCAGAGCTAGCTAGATACAAAACGGTGATCCGCTGCGCGTGCCGCCATTCGCGGGCACGCCACCGCTCTCACCTACTGGTCACGATCGCACGTTTATGTTTCCTTTCTGCGCCAGAAGGCGGGCACGCACGCAGGTGCGTGCGTGCGCGGGAATGTGCGTCATGTCGTTTTGCCGCGTTCCGTCCGATCTGGAACGCAACAATCAGCCGCGCGTGCCGTCGCGGCGTTATTACGTTTTCCCAGTCGATCTCTTTCGGCGCGTCTCGGCACGATTACCTCCGTCTTCTTTCGTTAGCTATCGTCTTCGTGTATCGTGTTACGCCACGATAGATATTCGTCAGTGTCTTTTTTTTCCTTGGATGGAAGAGGGGTAGGAGGTGGAAGAGCGAAGTGGGTGGTTCGACTGAGTGCGCGGAGTTGAGGATTACCGAAGTGCCGTTATGTTCGTCGGCGTAATCGGCTTTGCCGCGGTGCGCAAGGCGGGGGTGAAGCGACGTCCCCCCTGTCCTCCCCAAATATCGGACATAAGAATTAGTCGTCTTAAGCCATCCCGCCGTCCTCCCTCAAACCCGCCTTGTTTTAATGCTGTAGAACGGAAAAAGTAAAAGATGGGCGGATTACCGAGCTTGAAATGGGTAAATGGGATTCGACACACTCTCATTTCGAAGATGTCCCCGTCGTGCGCCCGAACTACAGCGTCCGCTTTACGAGGCTTTTAAAAATTTGAGTTTTCTGCTCGCTCGCTTTGAGTTAAGCAGGCTCACATACGTTAGCGACATATTTCTTTCGGAATTACGCGAAAACTGGGACATTATTAAACTCGCTTGGAGTAGACATATTGATAGCTGCGATGTGCGCGGAAATTTTAGCTCATAATTTGTATTCGACTATCATCTTTCTATATTCGTGCTGCTAATCATTTGCTCTGCCATTCCATGCTGCAAAGGATCACGAGCCACCGGCCACGCGCGGAGTTCCCCTGTTTTATATTGTCATTTGGTCTTTATTAGGCGCTCTGCAACCTTGTTGACCGCCATTCGTCAACAGAATGAACTCGCTTTCAAATGAATCTCTTTTAAATTAAAGTAATCATTAACCCGAGCGCTACACCTTATTACAAGAATATCTGAGAGCAGAAAAGAAAGCCGGTTGTTTTCTCGGAAACCTTATTAGATTGTTTCTTTGCTCCCGCAGAAAGACACACCAAGAAGAGTAAAGTAATTTTCGAAGCTCGCGGCGTCGCAGACAACACCCCAATCAGTAACGATCTCCGCTCGGCCTTAGACGCCTTACCAAATCATGTGGGCGTAACGGCCGTCGATCAACCGTAGCCTTCTTCTATTTCAGTCACTTATGGACGGTGTGTCTTGGGTCTCAAGGCTCGTTCACACTCTTGCAACCGAGTACGACCGAGAGAGACAAGACCGGTTTTTAAGCCTTTTGAGACTTCTTAGGACCAGGCGCGCTGCTGCGGAGCTGGTCCTAAGACGTCGTAAAACGATTAAAAACCGGTCTTGTCTCTCTCGGTCGTACTCGGTTGCAAGAGTGTGAACGAGCCTTCAGTCGTACTCGGTCGCAAGAGTGTGAACGGGCCTTTAGAGATCGCAAGAGGCTTAAAAACCGGTCTGGTCTCTCCCGGTCGTACTCGGTCGCAAGAGTGTGAACGGGCCTTTATTTCCGCACGCTACCTGGGTGCTGTTGACCGTGTGCCGCCGCCCCCCCCCCCCCCCCCCCCCCCCCATGTCGTTTTAATGCGAAAGCATTACCTGGAGCCATGGAGCGAACCGACGTCATCAGCTTTGAAGCCGCGCCAAACGGCACCTACACATGTGCCAATGGAGCGAAGCCTGTCGTCTGTAGCAGAAATATGAACGATAGGCTTCCATTGGCTGGCGCGCGTCATAGTTTGAAGGAACGAGGCTCCCATTGGGGTTCGCGCGGCGTTGTTCCAAGGAACGCGACCAGAGAAGCCCTCTGCATGGCGGCGCAGCGCACGCAGCGGCCCGGCCGCCAATAAGCGGCGCGGGCCTGGCCGCAGAGCCCGGACGGGCAGACTCTGGAGTGGCTGCACGGCCGAGCTCAGATCAGCGCGGTGCGGCCACCTCATGAGAGCGCGTGCTCGTGCTCTGCCGTCGGCCGCTACCTCGGCATTAGCGAAACGTGGCCATCTACGCCAGTAGGCCGCCGACGAACTGATGTAGCGGTAGAAACACAATCATGCTTTCGCATTCACGTCTCATAAGAAATGCTTAGGTGTCCTCGGATTTTTTTTTTTATTACGGCGTTTCTGCGTTGACCCCAGGGCCACGCAAGAGCGATGCGTCTCTGCGTGCCTATCTTTCGACTCTCCGCCTTGCCTTCTCCGCTCCGACCACCGAGAGTTCCCAAATTGACTCGGAGAAGCGGCGCTCTTCTCTGTGTTGACTGTATGAGCTTTCGCGCACCTTCAGTTTACCCAGTCAATTCAAGCGAGATCTCCGGTGGGCCCAACATGGCCCCGCTCTCCCGACCCGCTCTGCCCCCGCGTTGGCTGTAAACCCTCTCTCTCCCTCGGCATCCATCCTACTTTCTCCTTTCACCCTTTTCATTTCTCGCGGCTCTTAATTCGCTCGTCCAACGGGCCAGCGCACGTACAGTTAACCCACGCTCGTAGACACACATCACAACCGAACGCAAGACAAACGCGCGCGCGGTGCACACGCGTATGCACACTATAGGTCCGTCCACGGGTCTTTGTGTGCTCTAATAGTTTCGGCGCCACGAGCTTCTGCTTGGCCCTGTCCCCTTGAACCCCTTAATTTTACGTGTCCTTGCGACCGTCCAATGCAGGCTACGAGATGTGAACGGTCCACCCATGCAGCGCGTTGAGGTGTCTGTGCGGGCGCTTGCTTGCTCAGTGGGACGGTCTCGCTCGGCGTGTCCACGGCCAACGGCGGCGTGTGTTTGCCTATATTTACGCATTCGGGGCCACTCGGAAGGGTCGGGGAAGGGACGAGGCGAGCTCGGCAGCTCCATGTTTGTCTTTGCGGCCTCGGGGGTTCCGACCGCGGTCCCAGCTGCGAACGGCTGATGGTCGCCGAGAGAGCCCCGAAGCTACAACAAACACGGATGGCGCTGCGCTTAGCTGTATTTCGAGGCCCCAAATGCCCCCCCCCCCCCTCCTCCTCCCCCTTCCCCCTCTTTCCTTCCCCCTCCAATGGTCTGTTGTACTTGACAGAGGCTCCCGTCGGCTCGAATCCAGCTGAATGCAGTTGTCTTCAGCCCCTGATACTGCTTGGGGCAGCTGTTAGGGTGCACAGGCTGACAAGCGTAGGATTGACCGCAGTATTCTTGCTGTTCAATGTAACGAAAACCTAGCTTTTAGTGTGTAAACCAATAAAGACAGCTATTTTTGTTTTGTTTTTGCGATTGACAGGGTAGCGTCGTAGGTCGAATGAAAACGGTGGCGCGGTAATTTTATGGCGATTCGTTTAAATGTATTTAATTTTACTTCTAATTATATCTGAAAATATTGCCATGCACAGGATAACAGACATTTAATAAAACCGTGTTGATATCACAACAAGCTCGCAACGCTCAATCAACCACGAAATCTAGTTAAATAGCCATTTATATATATATATATATATATATATAGGGCGTTTCAGAGAACGCAGGCCAAATCGCTCCTGCGAAAACTACTCATCGCAACGGAAAAAGGCTTGTGGCATTTCGGTCCTGGGCCACGGGCCCATTTAGGAAAATTATTGAAGTCCGGGATAATTAAGTTGTTAATTATTTTCGCGTAATTAACTTTTTTAATATTGTTTTAAGGGCATGGTTTAAATGAGAAAATCGCTCTACATCTCGAAAAACTTCGAATCAGCAAATTGCAGAATGATAGAAGGCACGCGAAGCATTTTACGGCTTTCTGAAAAACCGCACAAAATCGACAAGTTTTTAAGTTTCGGTTTTCTATCGGAGCGCATCTCAACTTCGGCGGCACCGCGCCCCGTGGAGAGATAGTGCAACCAGCCTCTGCTGCGCCGCGCGATGGCAGCGCAGCAGAGGTTGGTTGCGCTATCTCTCCAGTCCACTTTAATATCTAACAAAATATTTTTTTTCGCAAATTCTTTATGGGCTCTAATTATAATTGTTGTCAAAACTTCAATTCCAACATAACCGCTAACTCTAATAATTAAAATGCTAATCGACACCTTTTTTTTTTAAAGTAGACAACTTACCCTGCTTATTTTCGTTTATCTGATATCCGCCACAGCTTATAAATGTATAGTTACGACACCACTTATCTAACTCCCACACTCTTTAAAAAAAAAACAATGTGTGTTAAAAATAACAGAAAACACCCTGAATACATGAACTTCAGACTTGGATTTTCGACGCCAACTCTTAGTTTGTTATTTAGTTCTTTTTCCTTTAGACGGAAATATTCGTGTTCAAATCGACTCGTAGAATACACTTCAGCCCATCAACAAAAAACAAAAAAGGAAAAAAAAAAGAAATCGATATTCGATGTAATTTCTATAATATGTCTACTCCAGTGTGAAGTAGGACTCCCCATTCCAGTATCTCTATTTCGTAACGCCCCCCCCCCCCCCCCCCCGCCATCTTCTGCACCCCGAAGAACAACCCCTGTCAACACGCTCACACTCAGACGCAGGGACAGAAACACCTCGCGTATTTTCGTTCGCTCCCTCCCTCCCACCTTCTCCGCAGAGACAAAAAAGGGGCGACCTCGGTGCCACGGTGTAATGTCCCGAAGCGGCGATCCCCGGGACGACACTTGTGCTGATGTCCGCCACCTGCCCGCCCCCCGCAGTGGGCCGCATTTAGTCTCACACTACATCGGCGGCGGCACACGCAACCCGTCAACGTCCAGACGCGGTGTGCGCGGGCCCCCTTTCCCTGCTCCCCCGACAACAGCCCAAAACAAAAGAACCGGCCGACGCAATCAATCCCAACACCGCCCCAGCGTGCCTCGGCCAAACAGCACCACGCAGGGGTCGGGTTTCCCCGAGCTACGATCCGCCGCTATTTTTTGCGCTCGGCCAGCCGGCGTGAAGACAGACCGGCCGGCGGTGGAACAGCCGCGCTTGCACCAACAGGAAAGGACACATGGCGCCGAATGCGTTGCTCGCCTTTGGAGGCGGGGGAGAGCCCCCTTGCTTCGCTTTACGCACTGGGGGCTGCTTTTGTTTCTGTTCGGTTTGGGGATAGATTCACCAGGTGGTGTTCCTTATGCTAGACGGTTTAGGGCCTGAAACAAAGGCGCGTGGATGCCTTTGTTGGTACATCCATCATTCTCGTGGGTGGCTGTGTAAGCGCGGGTGGGCCCGTTGAGCAATCAGTAGAGCTGGGGTATCGCGTGTCCTCGGGGTTTTTCTCGCGATGTTGGTGAGAAATGGGCGACGAAAAAGGGCTGTTTCTCGGTGTAAATAGGGAAGCGGGTGTGCATGCTCAGCTGTTGAAGAGGCTGTATCAATGAGGCTTTGAGGAAGGGGGGAAACTTTTTTGTTTTTGTTTTTACGTGTGGTAGCGTAACCGAGTGTTTAGTGACATGGGGGGAACAGTACCGGCTGCGTTTCATTTTGTGCTCCTTAAAATGTATGAGAGGACTAAGTGAAACGTACTACGCTATGGCAAGTTGTTTTCTTTTTTTGAGGACTAAGAATTATTTTTGATTTGTTTCTAGGTATGGTTAAATAAATTACAATATTTGAATGATATTTTTACTTTGCATAGTTGCGAAAATATGTAGAAAACAATGTGACAGCTATTTACGAAAAAAGCAAATAGAGAATTTACAATTCAGTAGGAATGTGTCCTAGGAAGTAAACATGTATAAGTATGGCACGTAGAAATGTTATATAGTTTACTTTGTTTACCATAAGCCTAAATTAAATTAAATAACGCGAATAAAATTCCCGAAGTTTCTCTAAGACACTTATCGCCTTAAAACTGGAGAAGGAAAGTATAACTATAAATTATTATGAATATTTGTTTTTCTGCAAAATAAGTATCTCACCTATAAAAGTTAGCAAGCTTCTATTTGAACCTGAGAAGGTGCCGACGCCAGATGGAGTATAAAACACAGCAAAAGAACACTAATCAATTAGTTTTGTAATTATGGTAGACAACAGTTCAATAAATAAAGCCGACCAAATGTCTTAGTAAAGAGCTTATTATGCAGATGCTTGCACCAAACATACAATAACTTACCACTTCTATGAAGTCTCCTCGAACAGTGGCCAATATGAATCGACTGAATGAAGATCGCATGGTTTGAAGAGAATGCAGTGATATTTGTAGAGTAGCTGTGTTGCGTGTTCATATATATATATATATATATATATATATTCGTTTTATTGCCCTTTTGCGTTGATGCGAAAATTATTACCGAAGTTACAATTTTATATCGTTTTTTTTTTTTTGCTTTTAGATCTGGTTAGTTTTATGTGATGTATAGTTTGGTCATCTAAAGTGTTTGTATTTCCTTCTCTTATTACTCATATAATTTCAAAAGCGGCTTTAGGTACCACGTGACTATACGTATTCACTGCAAAATCGATGCGCTGCCTGTAGACATCGCCGCAAGCAAAACCGCTCTTTACATCGTACATTAACCACAGAGAAGCTTCACTGGACGTCAGACGAGCCTACGCGAGACATTATGCATGCATCCCGCACGCTCTTAGTTTTCCAGGTCATGTCCGACAACCGAGGTCACATCTCCGATGCGCGCTTTTAAGTGACGGATAGGAATTTCCCAACTTTCTAACGCCATCGAAGAGGCGGGTCGGTTCGAACTTTCCCGGTCACGACGAAATTTATCGAAAGCGAAGAGTAGACCCCTATTTCTCCGCAACTTTCTCTAAACTTGCGCGGACGAGTTTTCGCAACGAGGCTTCATTCCAGGGCCGCGCTTTCTTCGCGAACCCCGGGAGGGCAGGCCGGACCCTTCGCGCGGCGCGACGCGCGGCTAACCGCTTCATTCCGAACCTCCAGAACCGCCGCTGCTCTTCCTCGCGCACGAATCCTTTCGCATCTCCATCCGTCATATCCGCGCCGACGCCGGGAGACTTGGGGGAAAAGCGAGGGGAAAGACGGGGTTTGGGAACGCCGGGGCGAAGGATCCGCGGGAAAAACCGGGTGGCTCCCGGACCCGCAGCCCTTCCCGGCCCAGGATTCCCACCGGAGCGCGCTCCACATTTTTGTCTTAAGTCTATTCTTATTCGCGGCCATCCCTTTCAACGCGCCCTCCCTCAAGAGAGCACTTAGGCCGCAACGCGATTCCGCATTCCGCGCACACGCGAGCGCCCACTCGCGTTGATGTGCGCGTCTGCCTCTGCTCTCCCGCGGCGCTAACGCGCTCGTGCGTGTGTGTATCCGCGAGTGCGCGCCCTGGCTGAGAAAGAGAACGATAGAGAGTCTAAAGAAAGAAGGGCGTGTGAAAATGAAGAAGCGATGACTGCCGGAGACGCTTCTAGAGCCGCGTCTCGGAGGCGGCGCACGAACGTCGGGAGGCAAATCTCGAGCGAAAACACTAGCCCCCTTCGCGAGACGCCAGAGCGTGAGACCGAACAAGCACACGCTAGGCTGGAGCGCCCCTCGCTTTGGATGCCTACTGCGCTACCGTCGTCTGTACTGTATACCGTTCCGTTTCGGGAAAGAGGCTGAAAGACGCGCCTTGCCGGCCCTCGGAATTGTTACACGCTGCAGCTTGCAGAGTTGTTTTTTATTTGTTTTGTGTTTGTTTCCCGCTTATTTAGGTGTGCGTTCTTCGGCGTTCGGGCTGGCAACAGCCGTGAAAGTAGGGAGGGCTTTATAGATTGTTTCCGCCATCCCGCAACGCTCCGTGAGACCCGCTATGAGACTCAGAACTCGGCGCACAACGCTAGTGGCGCTCACGCGCTGAAACGGCGTCTTCAGTGCGCGTAGAACCTAGCAAGGATGAAAAATTAATCTAGGAAAAGTCCCCCGTTCTTTTGCGCGCTCAGGGTACAGAAGAGCGTCAACTAGGAAGTTCTCGTGTTTGTTATTTTTCCGAAGTTTGCGACCACGTTTGTGACAAGTTATCTTTCTCTTAGGCCTCTCTGACTCTTTTATTTTCGCGTTTACAGCAGTGATGGCGAGAACGACAAAAATTCGTATTTTTTTGAGTCCACTAAGCGGTACTCGCACGGGGTAGGTATTCGGAACCCGGCCCTCGCGTCACGGGACGGAAATGTCGGGCTTTCGCGAAGCGGCGCTCTGACGTGAACTATTCGGCGGAGGGAGGGAGTGATGCTCGTGCGGCACGAACATTCCTGGTTTGGCGGCGGATCAGTTTGTGTTCAAAAATATTTTTTCCTTAAACTATTTGGTGGTAAATGTCGAGCTCGCTGAATTGATCTGCGGTGGTGTCGAGTGTGGAAACCGCTAAATCGGAGAACAATCGCTGAAATCCCCCCCCCCCCCCCTCTCCCCCCCATAGTCAGTCGTGGACGACGGTGCCGAGGAGAAAATTGCGCCAGGTGTCGACGTCACGCTCATCACTGTGCGGATTTCTACTTTGTGTGAATACTGCCTTCGAAGGCGCCAGATCCATTGCGGTATCGCGAGACTCGATGGAAGTCATCTTGTGCATATCTTGTTTTTTTTTTGTTTTGGTGCTTAAGTATATTTTTTCATCGAGGTCTCGCGAAAAATCTACGAGCAGTCGTTTTGTGGCCATGAATATAGCTCTCTGCTCCAATATCCATATTTTGAAGCGATTGAAAACTGGCTGGCGAACTACAGTCCGTACGTCCTCTTTTCTGTAAGTGTTTTTCTCCTCCAGCAGTAAATGCGAGGCATACAGCAATGCTTGGGCGCCTTAAAGAAACATATTCACTTAGTGGCAACTGACAGCGTCCACATGAATTGTTTCGTGTATAGCATTCCTAACAATATTCAATAGCATACGGCAACGACGCCGTCCAATTTGTTATTTCAAATCATCCGTTCGCAGGTTGCACTTATTAGATTCTTTTATACCGGAACGTCATACGAATACCAAACATTTGAATACTTTAAGGGCAAAAACCATGCCGAGATCAGATTTACACTGCTGTTGCGTGTAACTGAAAAAAAAAAAAAGGCGAGGAACAGGGTTTTTCGGGCAGCTCCATCTTTACGCCTTACGCAAGTTTCGCAGAAACGCGTGGAATGGCCCCCGCCTCCTGTTATGGAAAGCCCGTAATCCTAAACCGATGTTTGAAATTTGTCACAAATCGGGTGCACAGCCTTTTCGTGACCGCCGTCGGGCGCGACTGCGGGGATCCCTCGCAATGTTTTCGCAACAACCAATGACTTTTTGTTTATGAGGAACTCCCGTTTCGGCCACATTTCTTTGCCGTCGGCAGGCTTCGAGCGTTTATCTTCTTCAGGGAACCGAGCGTTGCGTCACCGTCATGGATTACTGTCGTCACTTTTGGTCCTCTGTTCCATTCGTGTTGCTACAACTTCGCTTTGAGCAACGTTCCGAGGGCAAGCCATGATGGAGAAGGTGGCCCCGCGCCTGATTTTCTCGTTTTCTCTCCGTCGTCCCCGGACAGTATAGGTCGTAAAAAGCGGGTTTCGAAACGCCTTCATTACTTTTGTATCGAGTGGTTTGGAGAGCAGCGTCGGAACGCTCCCAGCAGGGTTGTTTGTCTGCTACGAAAAGATGAGGAGCCGTTCTTCCTTTGACGTGTCTACTCGCTGTCACGGGGCAGAAGCTGACACGCCAAATTACGTTAAGGCCGTCGTTTGTGATCGCTAGTCATTGTTTGTAACCTCGAGATATGCACTCATCAATCCGAAACAGCTCCTTCTTTATTTATAACAATGACGGGGCCATGGTTTAGTACGCTCTGCACACTTCCTTTTTTTTTTTTTTTTTTTTAGGTGAACGATAGCTGAGATTGTTTGCGACAGTGTCAGCGCTGCTCGAGACAGGCGGTTCGTTCTCTGCAAGGGGGCCACGCCGAGGCAAATCACTCAGTGCTGGTTGGCAACAGAGGGTAGTCTTTTTTTTGCGTTAATTCTTGATCATGTCTCGCGGTTTGCAGCTGATGAAGGACTCACTCCATTGTTTTGCCAAGGCCATCGGCATTTGGTCGAACGATTTAGCGGATGACTTGTTGCCGTTTTGCCTAGAATAAAACTAATGTTCTCTGCAAGTCATGGAATCATACTTCCCTTTCAACTTTCGTGAGCGCATTGCCAGTCATGCGTTTCAATTTTTCGTTGAAAGTTATATAAAAGAACTACTCTCGCTATTATTAGGGAAGACGATTCCTCTAATCCGCTTCGAAATTCTCATGTCTCGAATACTGTTCCTAATATTCATGAAACCAAAAGTGTAGTTTTTAGAATATAAATTTTCAAACCAATATTTGATAAAAAGTTATATGACCGCGTCGCCATTTCTACAGGGTCCGATCGACAAAAGTAAACCCTACTTTTCGGCCCGCGTAAAAAATCTACGCATCGCAGAACGCTCAAACTTCGCTACAATGTAACCCTAGCGGTCCAAGCAAGATGCCAAAGTTTCAGCCCGATCCGATAAACTAATCAAAAGTTGTAAGTGATTTTCTGATATTTCAAATGGGAAAATGGCCGCCGACGGAGTTTTCGAACACATGGGGCTCTATGACACCAGAAACCGAAAACGGGCAAAAATGGGCTCCATTTTCCCATTGAAAGTTTCAGAAAATCACTTATAACTTTTCATTAAGTTATCGGATCGGGCTGAAACTTTGCCATCTTGTTTGGACCGCCAGGATTACATTCTGGCGGAGCTTGAGCGTTCTGCGACGCGTAGTTTTTTTACGCGGGCCGAAAAGTAGGGTTTACTTTTCTCGAACGGACCCTGTAGAACTAAGCAGGTCAAGTAAGTTGCACATATAAAACAATAGTTAAAATATAAATAATCCGGCGGGCGTTTACCATAAAAAAAATAACCTGAGGTATTGTGGCACCGTTTGATTTTGTCTGTTCCTTTTTTAATGAGTTTGTTTTCGTTCCCTTAGTCATGGGGTATTTGACCTCAAGTTTAGCTGGATTAGGTATAAAAAAAATTGGGTTGTGTGTGTGTTTATACAGCCTAGAACTTGGTCTGCCTCACAGGGGCGACGAGTCTCCCAGCTGTAGATGAGAAATTTAGCCAGTGCGGTACAGCCGCTAGCCTGGGGTCTTTAACGTGCATCACGCAATAGTGATACACGACCGTTACGGCCGGTACGATGCTCATCCAGATCGAAACGGGCAGGGGTGGGGCTCGAACCCAGGATCCCTGGGTTCTGCAGCGCGAGCTTTCGCTCCACGTGCTCCGAGCTGGTGTGCGCTAGACCACTCGGCCACCGATCCCCCTGGATTAGGTATACTATAGCAGGTCATAGACAAACTCCTTTCCTCTATGTCTACTTTAAAACTCCTCTGTTTTCGCAGAATGACGTACGGCTTATTAGAATAATTTATTATTTAGCGTGTTCTGTCGAGATTATACTTAATTTAATAACTTAAAACCTTGAAGTGCTCCGCAAGCGAGCGCCGCTGAGTGCATAGCAGGCTTTGAATGCGCATGACGTTTCTCTTGATACGTATACGTTCAAATAAAAGATGGTACGAAGAGAAGAAAAAATAAACAAAGCATGACTGCCATTCCCCTTTGCCACAGAAAAAAACACACTAGCTTACCAAACAAATATTGTCGCTTCATAATCCGTGGTACTAATGTGGTTTGCTGCAACGCAGTTTTCTTTAGTGTGTTTGTGTTGCAGCCGTTTGGTGAATAGACCCGTATTCATAGAAAGCTTCCGGCATCTCATCCCCAGTCGTTCCTGGAACAAATACGCTGCTAGTGCATTTTTGCGAGATAGGCGAGACGAGAACACGCGGCGGAGTGGACTGGTGATGCATAATTAGGTCGGGGGAAGCGAAAGTCGAATATTAAGAATATGAAAGGAAAGAATAAAAAAAAAAGAATGCTTCTGGTCTTTCCGAGTATACTCTATAATCTCGGCTTTGTACGAAGCATGTATGTGTATTATTGTCGCCGGTTATTCGCTCAACGCAACTGGGAAAGCGATACTCTAGCTTTGCTTACTTTGCGCTTTCCTCGGAGAAGAGATAAGAGGGCGCTCGGCACTGTTATTGCAAGAGTAAATCAAAAGAATGATGCGTAGAACTATGGAGCGTAAGTTGGCATTTCGCTCATTATATACATATATATATATATATATATATATATATATATATATATATATATATAGCTGATTACAGTTGGCAAATTGATACGAGTTTCCCTAAATTATGTTTTCCGTATAAAACTGTTTTGGGTACTCGCGTGGAAAGCCCATTGACCACGGTTGTTATTCCCAGCCGTGCGATAGTAATATGCTGAACTTTGTCTTTTTGTGGGGGTTTGACGGAGTAAACTAATGAAGCTTTGTGAATAATTTCTTTTATTTATTACTTTAAAGTCAATTTTAGATTTTTCGTTTTTGCCGTTAAATTACACTCGAGACTTATATGGGCCAGTTGGTACATATCTATGTTGGAAAAGCGTCGAAATATACACCGACGACACAGCGCTCTCATCTCGATAATTGCGATGGTACCAGTTAACCTGATTCGATGAAATGCAAATATAATTCATCGATGAATAATTTCGAGATAATAACAATAATGGTTACTCCGCAATACAAGTAGCATTTTCAGTATACACGCGGCAGTGTGTACTAATGATGGAACCCGTAAACGCGGTGAAACGCCTGGCTCTGTTTTTTGTGACCTTGTAGCGTTAGGTGGAAGTAAACCTCTTTTACGACTTCGGTTTACTTTAAGTATATATATATATTTTTTTTTGCATTTATGAAGTGTCCAATAATTTAATTATTCGAGGTGTTTTATTCGGCATAACACCAACTGATCTATAACTCTCTTAGTCGTTTGGTATTTGTCGCGCAGGACTCGAAACAACGTGTCCGAACCAACACTCCCTTAAAACGGAAGATCGTAGATTTCCTCGTACGACGTGCATTATCAAAGAAGTAAGGCACTTGAATTGTTAGAGATTTTCGTAGCGTGTTGCGAGCGAATTTTAGAAAGCTGTCCGGCCACAGTATTGGACTCTTTTGTGGCGGCTACCCGATCGGCGTTAAATGTTTCGGGACTAGAGCCGCTTCAGAGGCTCTACTCCCGAAATGTTTTGGGACGAGCTTCAGAACAGACTTGCGCTTCTCTCAAATACTCCATTTAAGATAATGTATTTAAAATATTTTTTGAAGTATCTTAGTAACTTGAAAATACTTTTGATCGAGAGTATTCGATACTCTATACTCTTGCACTACTCTTGCACTCACTATCTCAAATAGATTTTTTACGTGCCGCCATTTCCTGAGTTTTTCTGCATGAAGTGGCGTGGCGTGGCACGAGCAAACATCAACATTCCTTCGGGCAACCAAATCCTGTTGCTAGCTCCAATAAGCTACGGTGGCTTAGATTGAGCTCGTGAAAACATCGCTTTTGTGCAGACTGTGACTCATATTTTAGCCCAAGGTTTGTACAATGAAGGTTTTCCTCTCGCCTTCCCAATGGCGCATTTTGTTTCCTGCAGTTTCCCTCAAAAAATACTCAAACAAAACGGGTGGTTTTACGGAAGTAATGATCGCCAGACTGAGGCGCAACGCAGAACGGGAAAGGACCCACGACAACAATCCAGACTTCAAAATAAAGAAAAAAATAAGAAATAGAAGAAAGGGAGAAGTGGACACAAAATAATACACTTTTTTTTGCTTATATATTTGACCCCGCTACAGCAAAACGTCTAGGTTTTTTCGTTTTTTTTTTTCTTTCCTTTTTGTCGTCAGTCCGGCACATATTGCTCTCGCGAACACTGTCTCTAAGGGGATATTGATGAGCAGAGAATCGGACAGGAAACCAACTACGATCAGGTTGCCCTTCAAAAATTCCAACAAAGCATCCCCGAACGTTGAGTGCCTTTCTGAGGTGCGACCAGTGCCGTGGATTTTATGTGGGCTCTCTTTGCTATCCATTCACACATTTCCTTATCCCAAGTTTGCTTATAGTGCACTCATCATATAGGGAATATTGTCTTTATTTAAGCGATGCGTCTAAGGTGCACCGAAGGACATGATATTCAGCGATTTCACTATAGCTGAAGCGACCTCTTGATTTTTTTGTTCGTCCCAGAAATGTTTTATAACATGTATCAGTGATATCCTACTTTTATAGTATGACTGCATAGAATATCCCTACGATGTGTTTTTCTTTCTCCCGTTTGGTACTGTTGCGTGCTAATAAACCATTCTGCTAAACTATATTTGCGCAACTGTGTAATTGTGTTTGTCACTGACGTCGATACAAATAGCGCAATGCGGAAGTAAATTCAAAAGTAATTGAATTACATTTATAAGTATTTTAGTCTACTCAAAATACTTTACAGTGAAAGTAATTTTGGTAGTATCTGAAATACTTTATGAAGCCGGTACTAGTAACTTAACTTAAATACATTCATCGAGTAATTTGTCCAACACTGCTTTAGAAGCGCTGGGAGTGGCTTGTCATGATTCGTCTTTCGGTGCTTCGCGATTGGCTCTTCTTCTTTAGTGCCGCGATTTCCATGGCAGCGGAGGGATAATTAGATGCTCGCGACTTCTCATAACCTCCGTCTCTTATAGACCTTTGCATCGCTTATTACCCGGGCGAAAAATGCTGAGTCACTGAGCTGTGGACACAGGCGCCAGGTCTGATCTACCGCACAGCAGAGCAACAGCGCATGCTCAGAAGGCGTTCCACAGCCCAGCAGACAAAGATGGCGTGCAGCTTGCTGAAGGTGATTTTTGCAAAGGTCTACGCCGAGGGTAACTATATAGAAGGCAACTCATCGTTAGTTCAGGTTAGTTAAGATTACGTTAAGTTAGGTTCGGTTCGGTTAGTTGAATCGCGTCATCCTGCAGCGATGTCACCAGCTCTCGAATGAAACTTAGCAGCAGTTTCTATTCCGCCCTGCCTCTATATCCTTAATCGGCTCTAGAAGTGGCGGCGCCGCAATTCAGAAAGAACCGAGCGCGCTCCCTACGAAAGCCCCTAAGCCCATTCTGCCGAAACGACCTTAGATCCCTGTCTCGTCGTCGAATTCACTTCCATTTCCCCGCTCATTTTGCTTTAGGCGAGACTTCCTGACTCCCGATCACGCGCGAGGTTCCGGTTCCTAATGACCGCGTAGCAAGGTCTCCTCGAATCCCGCCGAACGAAGGGGAAAAAATGAGGGACGTGGCTGGCTCCGGCTGCAGCAACAGCGGCGGCCGCCTGGCCCGCTCCGAGCGCGCGGCCATCAATCTACGGGCTTCCCGTAGCTTATCAGTCGGACGCAGAACTTTCTTCTTCCCACTTCCGCTGTATCACCATAGGGCACGTGGTCTCCCGAGGGAACAGGTTCCTTGCCCATTCCTTGCGCCCGGTGGGGACTACTACTGTCGGTCTACCTATGCTCGGCTCATCTCTGGGCTGAACAATACTCGAGTGAAAGCTCGGTTGAACCAATCCATCTTCAGCTTCCCATCACGTGACTACAATAGTCGCGCGCATTTGCCTGTGGACAGCAATGTCACGTGCTCGAAAGCGGGCGGTTTGATTGGTTTATCCGGAACGTAGCTGAGCTCCACTGCCAGGGATGGCTTTAATAGTGAAATGGACGAGATCACCGTACACCGGTTCTTCTTGGCTGCTTCATCATTCGCGACCGAACTTTGGGATGGGGAAGTGTTCGAATCGGGAATATCATTCGGCGAATCAACAACAATGGTTGGTGCAGACGATGAAGAAGACCAAGAAGTGAAAGTCAAAAGTGGAAGATAAGCCAGATTGTGAGGGTAGCCGTCTCTTCTTCTCCTCTTTCCCCGGCCATTGTAAAGTATAGGAAAGAAAGCCGGCGGGATCCGCTGTCGAAGCAGCCAGCCGCCCGAGCTGTCCGTGGAGGGTCATAAGTCCGGGAATATAAGGGATGAATCATTGTTTGGCTAATGGGGAAACGCCAGCGTTGGCACAATGGAGACCACGGCATCGCTAGACCCGCGGTGCCCAGCACGACGTACCCCACCGTACATCGTTGAGGGGGAGGGAAGGCGGGGTGATTCGTCGAGGGACTCCGCGATAGCGAGCCGCTCTGGCGCGCTGGGGAATTGCGTACCAGGTTAGGGAGGCTGTGTGTGTGTGTGTGTGGGGGGGGGGGGGGGGGAGGGATGCTGTGTGCGTCGCCTGGGAGCAGTCGCGAGATCGGAAAATAACCCCCGGCGTGCTCGTCCTCCCGTTCCCTCCGTTTCCTCCCGTAGTGTACGCCCTCTCGATCCACACTTCTCCTACAAAACTGGGATTACGCGAACAACGCTTTTCCCTGCCCAGTCTGCAAGAGATGAGCGCCGGAATGAAATGGCTTACGCTGCAATCTCCAGTTACTGCTGCGCTTGGGAGTTTCGGTTCACTGTGCTTTATTTTATTTTTTGTAGGGGTGTTATTTTTCCGTCGTTCTGGGCGGGCGATTATCTCTCGTTGTAAACCCGCTTCCACAACTTTTTTTTTGTTTTTGTTACCGTTAAAGCTTCCCTCCTCCTCTCCTTTAACTCTTCTATATCCGGATTCCTTGTCGCGTCTAAATCCGGTGTTTTTTTCTTAAACGGGCATCGCCTCTGTCGCCGGTATCTAATTTCGCGCTGGGCTTTTGTACCGTGCGTTTCGCGTTTCCGGCGGTGGGAGATTTTGGTTAACTGCCTCGAAGCCCATTCCGGACGCGAACACTTTTCCCGGAGCAATCGCCGCGCGATGGTTCTTTCTGCGGAGGGAATTATCTCGTTTGAGTACGTGCTCTTACTTAGGTGCCTAATTGTTAACTGGTTACGCAGCTTAAATGAATTCGGACGACCCACTTTCCTTCCTGAAAGACTGATTCACACTTTTGCAACGGTTTCATTCGGATGCAACAGAAACGACCGTAATGACCGAAACACCAAGACAACCGTGACTCAAGGAGTGCTTCGCGAAGCTACCCCTTGCATCGCTTGCCATGCTGTGTACGGCGAACACGGTGACTTCGTCGTTACCGTCGTTTCGGTTGCATACGAACGCAACCAACGCAGATGTGTGAGCCAGCCTAAAGGAGAGCCGCCAAGTATTTATTAAGAAAAGTATTTTGACATAAATTACTTAGAGCAGCTGTTTCCGACATCTTCAATTCAGCTTAACATGGGCGTACTTTGTGGTACGCAAACGGTTGAAGGTTGGCTCACACATCAGCCTTTTCGTGGGTTTCGTATAGGTCACTGCAACATTCAAATATTGCGTGCCAGGCTATCTCATTGGACTGGTAGTCACGATTAATATGGAGCACGAATGTCCCGGTGACATCTGGTGTAAGTAGACGTGAGTGTTCGTGATGTAACGTAAGAAGGCAGGGCTGTGGGAAGCAGTTTATATTTTAATTTTTCTCTGAACAGCCTATTGAAAGCTTTGCGTTTTATGAGATCACGACACACAGGAATATAATCGGCGTTTAGGTGCTTGAAGTAAACAGTCCTGCAGGTTGCCTTTTTTATGAGGTTCTCATCTTTCACAATCGCAATAAAGCTGCATCCGTGACTCGTAGTGATGTGGTCATAAGGCGTTTCTAGAGATGCACATTCAACGATAAGTGTGATGTCTTCTTCATATTTGCCACAGAAGGAAAGGCTGCGAATTTCGTGTAACAAATTCTTTGTTATTCAAACTAAAGTTTGTTGTATCGAGGTCCTTAAAGCGAGTCTCAAATTTCTCGTGTTTGAATGTCGACGAACTTTCGAAAGTAAAGAAGCTTATGTTCGACTCTGTTAAAAGTTTGCAAAAGCAGGGTGGGACTACATTGATTATTAAATCAGTGTTTCATTTTAATTCACCTAAATGTTTTGTTAAATGAGCAGAAACGCCTGTTCATGCACAAACCACAGCGCTAACTTGGCGCTATATCAGGGCTTCATCTAAACTGCATTAGTGCTCCGATGCATGCTACCTCTCCCTTTCTTGTTCACATACACAACACAGCGCTAAAGCAGCGTTGACGCAGACTACTCACCGACAACGCGACTCTAACTCAAAGTAAGTTGATGCAGCGCTAAATGTTTTTTTTTTTTTAATTTTTTTTTATTTCAGTGCTAAAATGCACGCATGAACCGACCATATGTATTACTCGCGATATTGCATTATTTATGTGCCACGTTGCACGGCAACATACTTCTGCCTCTCGGTAGGGCGAATTATTTTTTTTTTCTATCCGCTGAACGCTTGGTTGTTTACAGGCCTGACTTTTCCTCTTAGCTATCGGTTACTGAAATCTCCACTCGTGTTCATCATTTCAATATTGGGCATTAAGATTTAGGACTTTGCCATTGTGCTATAATTTCAATATAACTCAAAGGAGGTTATGGTTGTGCCGTGCCTTGAACTCCATTCATTTCATTGGTCGTTATAAATACGGGCTTTGGAGAGTGTCGTAGACGAATTCCATGATACCACCAGGGGGCTATCTGGTCGCCTCTTCGTTGGACACTTGCCTGCTTATTAGTGATTTATGTTATATCACAACTGCAATTGGATATTGGTGCTTACTTTTTTTACGCTGTTTCAGCGTTTTTTTTAAATTTCGGACACTATCACGACTTGATTATCTAGTTTAAGGGAAAAACAGGAACACATTGAAGAAGAGAAAGGCTGGAGAATTGCTCCATGTGGAAAAACAAATAGGCCAAACGAGCTGCTTAGACGGTACGGAACTTTGTCCTGGAAACTATGCTCCCAGAAACGAGCAAGAGGAGAACAGCGACAAAAACAAAAAGGAGGAGTTAAAAAGAAACACGAAAGCATTTGAAACAGTTTAATCGAATATTTCGAAGAGCTTGGCCGAGGCGTCTCATACGTCGTCCAGCATGCGAGTCTCGGAAGACCGCGACTCTGCCGGTGATGAAGAAACGCGACGGCGCAAGACTGGAAAGGGCGTCGGTTGAAAGAGAGGGAAAAAGAAGAGGAGGGTCCGGGAGAGAAAGTTAGCGCGGAGTCGTTAAGTGGGAAGCGCGTCTCGAGCAACAAAGGTGCGCATATTGTTTGCAGCGTCGCTTTCACTGCGCGCTCCTTTTTCACTTGTCCTGCTTTCAGCTCTTTCCTGCTCGGGGCTAGATTTTCTCCTTTCAGAAAGCCCTCCCCATTTCGCGCAGATGACTTACTTTGTATTCAGGCAGCACTGTCGCGGAAAGAAGTTGAGGCCCTTTTATGCCGCCGTCCGTTCCTTTTTCTGTCTGGTCTTACTTTTATTCGGGGGATTCATTCGCCGCCAAACTCCCGCACTCGAGGGAGTAGTAAATACGTTTAAATTGTCTATGGCAGGGATGAGGGAGGAGTTAGTTTTGTCTGATGGGAAAAGAAATAAGGGAATTGAAGTTGTTTTTGTTTATTTTGAATGAGCTTTTAAAGGGTTTTGTTTGTTTTTCATGGGAGGTAAAATTTTGACAGTGATATGGGGCGTGTCATCGTTTACTTATCGCGGTCGGCACAAGTAAGCATCGTCTTCGTGTTTCTGTGGGTCTGCTCATGTTTGTGTGGGGCGTGGGCGTTAGTCTTGCTTCTGCATGCGTCTGGGTATCCATACTTTATGGTAGCGCATGTTTCCGTGGATATTTATCTGCCTTCCAGTGTTTTAATGTGAGATTTTGCACATTGTTGCCAAGCGTTCCATCTCGTGGGCGTCATCGATAACAGGGTAATGTTTGGCTACTGCATGATTGAAACCCACGACGTCATACACGCGAAATCATCATCGAGGCCCGTTAATGCATGGCTCAGTAAAACAAATCAAACAGACTGGTTGTATGACGCATGCCTGCAAGTGACGACGAACGGTTTAATTGAAGGGCTGCAGTTTCAGTTTGTGTTGATCTAGTATGAGTCTTGGAGCCGCTAATACTTTATTCACGTCACCATCATGCTTACGGCATGCATGTCGCTGCCTACAAAATCACACTCGGAAAGTAATAAATTTCTTTTTGTTCTTTTCAGGCACTTCAGGAAGACGTCTCTTCGGCTAGGCCTGTAAGTATTCGTTTATTATTTACAATTTGTGTCGATTCGGCGTCTGTCAGGTCTTCTGTGCTGTGTGTAGAGCTGCTTGTACGTCTATTTCCTAGACATATCTTTTCTGATACAAGGAACGCTTGCACGTATTAAAAAATATCTTAACCAAAGCAATAAAACTCACACTTTAAAAACATCTGCTTCTCGATACGTCATTGTATAGAGTAGAGTACAATAAAACAAACATGACCGAATTCGAAAATTAAGGAAACAGAAATCTTTACCGTTTTCTCGTGTTTCGTGGCAACCCATCTAGCGGACAACGGAAACACATCGCGAGGGCACAAACAATCTGAGGGTGAACTTTCAGGAACGCATGCGACGCGCTCTTTCGTAGACACGTTCAAGACACAATTACGTCTCCATGCGTTTCGTTCCGTTTCCGTATTCTCAACTTCCATCGTGGCCGAAGTGTAGGTGAAAGCTATTTGCCTACGACAATTGTAAGAGGAAATGAATCCCATTGCCCGGAAATGAACTAATATAATTCCATAAATCCGGAAGGCTAAACTATACTCCGCGACAACTTGTCTTGGCAATGCAGTGGAAGGTACAGGTTGAAAGTAGTGAAAGCGCACAATAAAGACGAATACGAAGACGTGAGGTACAGGCACGCGTTCCCTCTCTGATTTTGAGCGCAGCAAAGCTCTGCGCGGGCTCTCCTCCTCTTTCCATTTCCGGGGAGAGGAGGAGAGCCCGCGCGCACTCAAAATGGGAGAGGGAACGGAGGCATGTACCTTCCACTGCATTGCCAAGAAAAGTTGTCGCGGAGTATAGTTTTCTAAATCGGCTGCGAGCCACCAAGTGCTGCTTGGACATGCATGGCGTGTTTTACGGGAATAAAGGCGCGGGGCCGCAGCGGTACGCCTTATTTAGCTGGGTGCGATTAAAAAAGAATTCGACGTGAAAAAAAAAAAAAGACACACAGAAGAAGACAAATTATCTTAGACAAAGGAGCGGATAAGTCAGAATCGATGGGTTTTATTATTTATTTTTTGAACGTACGCTCTCGCTAGGTCTCCGTCCGAGGAAGTTCAGTGATGAGCCAGGAGCGCACACGCCCCCTGGGCATGCCCGTCTATCGTTCCCCTAATTTCAATCAAGCCCCCTTCGGCCGCAGCCGACCTGGTGCTGCGGAGGCCACGCAAACAAAGCTGCAGCGAGACCCCCGAGATAAGGAGCCGCCGGATTTTGACGTAATTCGGACACGCCCAAATGCATTAGGGTCGGAGGCGCCCGATTTTTCTGAATTTATCGCTCCGTACGACGTGCATCAAACTTTGTGCAATATGTACTTTTTTATACATATATATTTTTTACGTGAATTTTATCGGGTTTATTGTGCCGTGTTATTTTGATATTATTTTTCGAGTTTGGAGTTTCCCGTAAATCATTATTTACGAAACTACTCGAGCTGAAGCGTGCATAACCTATCTCAAGTTGTGAGTTTTGTTTTGTTTGTTTTTTTTCCCCTGAAAAAGCGCCCTTTAGTTTGGGCAGTCTCGCGCTCCTTCATTTGTGTTTTCTGAGCGCGGGGCCAGGGAAGGCTATCGGTCCCAAGAAACGGCTGACTTGCGCGAGATAAGGGCTGCCACAGCAAGTTTTTCTCCGGGACAAAAGGGGGGCCAAAGATTAATTGGTTTTGGCTTTATGTCTCTCCGTTCACTTTTATGTGATCTACCTTCTCCAGGTGTTTCGTGTTACTGAAGCAATGGATTGGCGGACTTTGTAAAACATTTTTAATTGGATGATGGTGTCTGCGGTGGCTTTAAAAGTTACTCCTACTCCAGGGTTGTTGATGAACACTGCATTTTGTTGACTATTATTTAGATTACGTATATCTCGAATAGTGTCAACAAATAAAGCGCATAATTCGGGAGGTTCTTCTCTGCAGGTTCAACAGAATGAAGTTTCTGCCAAAATACTCAAACGCAGCAACCGGGATGCCGGTTGCTGCGTTTGAGTATTTTGGCAGAAACTTCATTCTGTTGAACCTGCAGAGAAGAACCTCCCGAATTATGCGCTTTATTTGTTGCTGCGTTTGAGTATTTTTTGCAAGACGTCGTTACGCAACGAAAATACGCTTTAGAAAGAAAAGTATATGGAGCAGGTCGTACTTAGGCATTCGTTCCCTGCCGCGTTCTCAAGCGCGACTATACAGCCGATAAGGCCATATTTGATGAGTCGACCGTAGGACCCGGATAAGATGTCGACATCCGCGACCCTGCGAACGGGGTTATATGTTTCGGTTCCTAATTATCCCAATGCCCCGTTAACATATTGCTATTTGGGGGGAAGGCGCACCATCAACCCAAACCACAAACCGCCACTACAAACGAAAAACAAAATTATATGGGCACAAACGGGAGGCGGTATCTCCAAGGCGTTTCTGGCGGCCATTGCTTATCGAAATTGAACCCGCGCTTCCAACGCTCACGCATCCCCGAAAACGAGCACCGCTTTCAAACGACGACCGTGTGTGCCAAAACAAACAACACGTGGATTGCAGCATCTTTACAGCATCCACCCCATCGGAGCACGTGCGGGGCTATCGGCGTAATGCATGTCCCGTCGCGGGCGCGCGCCCGCGCGCGCTAGCGCTAAGAGGTAAGCGCTCATTACGGACGACAGCCGCGATAAGACGTAGATTAGCGTCCCCTTTCTTCGAAGTCGGCGGCGGCGTCCAGAGACAAGGGCGGAGCAGCACTGCGAGCCCGCCGATAAGGACAGGCCGGGCTGGGCACACCGGTGGTAGCGGCTTTGGGAGGCTCGGCTCACTGAGCCCTCGGCGCGACCGCAGCGACGGTGTACGAAGGAGCCCGGCGCTATCGGGCACGCAGACCCGGGCCCCCCGCACACCTCGGGCCCCGAGTTAATTAAAAGTTGCACCATTTGCCCAAGTATTCCGAACGTTAGCCCCGGCTTTCCCCTCGTCTCCGTTCGGTGCTTGGAGCTGAATGCTCTCTGCCGCTACTGGCCTTCGGACCCTGCGGCGGCTCTGGTATGCCTCCCGCGCGCGCAAGAGATGCGCTAGAGGCGCGCGTTCTTCGGCGGCAGGAGCGCCCACCCGCGCGCGCTTACGGGCCAGGAAAGAAAGTTTTATCACCCGTGGAATGTTTCCCGCCCGTGTCTGGTCGGGAGCTGGAAATGCCGCTGTTTTGGCGGGAGGTTGGCCGAAGTTGCGCTCGCTGGGAGTTGTAGAGCCGAGGGGGGGGGGGGGGGGGGGGGTGGGGGGGGGGGGCTTGTTACCGCGTTGTTGTCTCGAGGTGAGTGTGTCTTTGCGCGGGCGTAGGCCTTAGGGTACGCCAAGTTTGATCGTACATCCGGTGAAGCGGTGACGGTGATTGACGGGTAAAGTTTGAGAAATGAACTGGATATTTGGGCGGAAACGTAAAACACTTACCGGATTTCGGGGTAGCTCTTTTAGTGCTTCAGACTTTACGTTATTTCCTAAATTAAATCGTCTGATTGAAAGTTCGACGCTATAGTGGCTAACGATATGACTTTGCAGACAAATGAATGGGGATAGCACGCACTTGACAGAAAGCTCAGCCGAGAATATGGTAAATGTCCTAATTTATGCGTGTGTGTTACTTATTTTTTAGGGGCGAAGCTCTTTGGGTCTAGCCTTGTCCGTCCGGCGTCCGTGCTCACATCGATCTTGCTGGTGCTCGTGCTCGTTATTGTGCTCGTGAGCTCACGTGCTCGTGTAGGGCACAAAAAAATATAAAAATAAAAATAAACGTCTGACTATAGTCGGTTACAAGTCAAGAAGGTAGGAGAAGCTCCTCCCACAAGTGTGATGCGCCCGTTTCAAATCTCTCTGCAGTCGAAAGAAGAGTTCACTGGAAACGCTCCTTGTTCCGCTTCAATGGATTCCCACTTGTCTCCGATCCCACTTTTTCAGAAAGCGACCTTTGTATTCATCGGAGAGGGAACCGAGCCCCTGAAAGCAGCCTTTGTATCCATCGGGGGGGAAGCTAATCCCCGAAAGTCGTATTTGTTTCCGTCGGTGGGGGAGAACTCTAATCTCCCTCTCGTGGCTTCCACAATGCTAAGTCAAAGTCGAAAGATAAAGCAAATATGTACAGAAAGTCAAGACCCTCCTCGCGCGTTGGCCGCGACGTCACGGAAACGATGGGACGCTATTGGATGCGGAGTTGGCGGAGGGATATCTGATTCCCTTTGAGGGGCATTTGCCGCTACCTTCTTAACCTGTAACTGACTATAGTCGACAGGATTCGAATTTGTGTGCGGAGACCCCACACAGGTTCGAATCGGCCACAACTGCGGGACGAGTAGGAGGTTCTGAGATGTGGTAGTAACTCAAGAGCTGGGGATGTCATGGATGAAAAGTTGCATGTAGCCGCTCAACGTCTATACAAAGGAGGGCGCTGCGGTCAAATGCGCATATAATCGCGTTAAATTTTGCATTCATTGGCTCAACGTTTATAGACGATAGGGCGCTGCGGTCAAATGCTCAGATGCGTATATAACCACGTTCCATACCACAGATTCTCTTTCTGACATGGATGTAAACAAACGAAAGGCTCGGCATGCTGCGGCTCAGCGTCTACGCAGACAAGCACCATAAGAGCTTCGCCCCAATCAACATCATTCACCAGGTGGAGATGCGGTCATTTTTTGTTTCGCAGTTTAACTCGATTTACAGCGTGTAGCATGGCCACTATCAGTAGGCGAAGTTACTATACTACATGAAATCCAACCAATTACTGCATTTTTTCCGATTTAACTACAAAATTCGCCACTCTTCTTCTGGCAGCGCTGTCACATTCAAACATCCGTTTGGATATGTAGGGCCAGCAAGAAGGAGAAGAAGAAGAACCAGGGGCTTGAGATAGAGAGCTCGAGACCGAGGACACCATCGCGCACTGTCGACCGAGATGGAATGCACATATAAGTAAATATATGAAGGGCAGATGAACACCCTTCAGATGTATTGTCTATATTAATGGACTGAAGTACCGCTTCATCGAAAATGCTGTGGTGGGAAAGTGTGCGCTACCCTACGAGAATCACTTTTCTTTCTAAATATACGTGTTTACTACTACTTGCCTATTGATTTAATAACGTTCGAATTAGAAAGAACATCTGTCATTCGCGATCTTAAAGTGTTATGAGGCTCCGCGCTTTGGATGGACTCGCACGTTAATGCTGTGGTGACTTCATCAATGAGGATGCTCGGCATTGTGTCAAGAATTACGCGATATTTTAAAGTGCTGCCACCTGCGCTTGTACTGTAATACCTTTGTGCGCTCAAAAGTGGAATTTGGTTTTACTGCATAGGACCTACCTAATTCTTGGAACTCGTAAGTTCTTTGGAAGAGATCAAAGATGCTTTATTTATTATTTTCATTTGTTACCGATATCTTAGAAAGAAATAATATTATGAATAGAACTGGCTAGTGAGCAATATCCGTATGAACTCACTTTCCAAAAAGAAGAGATTTATATGGTTCGGTCTTTATGCGCAAACTTTTAAACATCACAGTGTCATGCTCTACTCTGTGGTATACCGTAAACAAGTGCTTGTCTTGTTGCTTTTGAGGTCAGTGGAACAGTTTTGTTCTGTTTAATGGCATTTCGTCACCTCCAGTTGACTTGTTCATGCCTTTAAGTTATTAAAAAAAAGAAAAAAACGTACTAAAATTTATAATAGTACATGTGTAAATTTTATTTCTGTTTTTTTTTTACTCTTATGTTATAGTGCTTAATGGGTGCGCGTATGTTTTTTTTTTTTTGTTCTTCTGTGTTGTGTTGCACGATCGGGAAAGAGTGTTGCTGTTTGTGGGTATAAATACATTAACTTTAACATCGCTCGCCGCTTGGCACTTTTCCTCGTGTGTGGTACGTCGTGTTCGTAAGATGCGGGAGTAGTCTCGAGTGCCCCGTCATATGTCCTTTCTTCAGCGCACCGACTAGACATGACGAATCGACAGTAAACTTACTTTGCAAAGTGCGTGATGAGGGATACTCAACACAAACTAATCCATCAACACGTCTTTAATTTAGAGCGGTACAAGGCAAGGATCTTTTCATTTCAACCAATCGGTTACAACAAGAACAAACAGTGCACAAAGAGATGGACAGATACGAAACCTAAGCGCTAAAACGATTTTCAGCGACACCATCAGGAGTATCAGAACAGTGTCGACAAGAGAGGGGGGTCGTAGCACTGGGTACTTCTGGGGCTATCTGCCTCGCACTTTATATTGCCCCGCTGCTCAGCGGTCAGACCCCGGGCCGAAAGGGAGCTCGAAGGACTCCACGGACGCCTTGGCTGAGCCGCAATATATGTGCGCATCGGCGCCTTGCCCGGGTCGTAAAGGGCTTAAGGGAAGGAGATCGAAAGAGAGACACCTCCTCCCGGGTCGTCTCCGGCCGCAGGGCGCGTGGCACTTTATGTACCGCCATCTCCGGTCGTTTGCTGCATCGGGCAGTCTTCGTCGTGGCTTCGGCGTGGGAGAATCTGCGGAGAGTCGCATTATAGACCTTTGTGGCTTGGCGCCGATGGGAGAAATAAATATTGGGAGTTCCGATACAGCCTGCACGTGTTTACTTCTTGTTTTTTTTTATCCGTGATATTTTTCATACATGCAGAATGTGGAAGAGAAATCGTAAAGCAGGGGCATTGGGTATCCTGTATACCTGCATTCACACAAACACTGTTCGTTTATGTGAATGCACTCCACAGAATTTTTTGTTGTCTCTGATTTGCTTGAAAGTTTGCTAAACTCATGTACAAACACCGCTATAATAGTATCTAAAATATTAGATTAAATTATTCTTTTGAGCGAAGTTATTGAATTTACAGTTTTGGTCTTCGCCGTGTTTTTTAAACTGAAAGTCTCTACTGGCAACCACGAAAGAGAGACGTCAATGGCAGGCAGGGGTTCACTCTTTGGACGGGAGAATTCGTTCCCAGCTGATTCGAAGCAGTTTCATGGTGCCCAATGAATACTTTGGAAGCTCTCTCCAGTGCTCGCGCTCCAGCACGGAACAAATGATTGGCATATTCCATTTTTGAGACTGTTTGCATGAGTCACAAGCCTGCCTACCACTGACATCGCGGCACTTAAAAGTACTGGTATATTTGAATGTTGGTTTCGGCATCATTTTCGTTGGGCGATTTCACAATAACTGGTATGAATTTCGCGATAATAAATAGCATACGGGAAAAGATAAAGGCCGCGGAGTCAGAAAATATATTCAGTCGAGGTAGCTCAGAAAACCTTTTGGGTTATGTGGATATTTATACACCGTGTAGTTGGTCAGCCATTTAAAGTTGCGACGAGTCACTCGCTGTAGATGAGCAATTTAGCCAGTGCAGTACAACGGCTAGCCTGGGGTCTTTAACGTGCACCACGCAGTAGTGATACACGACCGCACGCCGGTACGATGCTCATCCAGATCGAAACGGGCAGAGGTGGGGCTCGAACCCAGGATCCCTAGGTTCTGCAGCGCGAGCTTTCGCTCCACGCACGCCGACCTGGGTGTGCGCTTTAGTCCACTCGGCCACCGATCCCCCTCAGAAGACCTGCGAAGTAACCATTTAACCTTACCTCTGCATTGTACTCGGGTTCTCCAAGGGTATTCCGGAAATTAGACTTTTAGGATAAGGTAACGTACGGAACACTGACAGACATGGTTATTTCGTATATAGTTTCTAACAGCCACGTCGAACCTTGTTATCTAAGTGAAACTAGACAGATGGCGCCACCCTGCCTTTCAAAACTTCTTGCTTTGAAGACTGCGTGAAGCGACTGGTGCATGCTAGCAAGGCACTCGTTATTTAAACGGCTTTTGAGGGAGGAAATATATCGAGTCGGAATTAACAGAACTAGTAGAGCGGTCGCCATATATCCTTCAGCCAGTCAGGTGTGTTAACTAATATTTATTTCGTAAGTGCTGTCCCGGTAGAGGTATTAATAGCGTTAGTTTCACATGTCGGGGACTCCAGTGGCGCAGCTCACATTCATTTTCTTTTTACTACGCGCAAAAAAAAGAAAACTAGGTTTTTAACAAAACGATTATCTGACAATCGGACACCGCTCCGGAGTAAGTGAAAGTGTGCTTTAGGTGTAGATAGTACGCATATGCTTCCTGCACAATCCAACCTAAAGACGACAAAAACAAACTCAGACCCCATGTCATTCGATATTCTCAAAGGTGTCAACCGGTGCTCTTCGTGCTTCTCATTTCATCCCCCGTGGGCTAAGTCGACGTCTCCGACACCCTTCGATGGTTTCTGAAACAGAAACCATCGAAACCGTTTTCCTTCCGCTCGTGCATAGGCCCGAATGTGGGCCTCAATCTTCTTCCCCAGATCGGTAGCCCCTTTCGAGCAGCATTTAATTACACGCTCCGTAGCCGATCCAGCGAAACGTCGAATTCAACCTTGATGGCACCGTAGACACGCTGTTCCTCTTGCCGCTCGTTCGAGTCGATTGTCCCCGCTCACCTCGCCTCCTCGTCTGAACGGCGCGTTAAGTTCCCGCCCCGGCAAAAATCAAGCGAAAGGCGCGACACGCTTGGCTTGGGAAAGCGGATGAAGGAGGATATACTTTAGGCAACCTTACGCATTGATTCTTTCATTCTCTTCGTTCGAACGGAGGCTGGGGGTTGTCGCGGCGTCCTCGACGGGCTGCTTCCCGCGTTCCCGGGAATCGACCGTCCAGATTATCCTCGAAGAAGGATCATTAGTTGAGGATTAAAAGCGAGTTTTCTTGCGGAACACTGTTGTGACAGCTTTTTCGCGTGCCCTCGCCAAGCCGCCGTAAGGACATAAGAGAAGTTGGGGGATGGAGCGAGCGGTGGCTGTCTCCGGGGAAAATGCCAACCTCAGCCCTCCCCCGAAAAGAAGTGAACCCGTGTTCTTGTTTTGCTTCCGGGATTAGGTGGAAAGAGGTAAAGCGAGCTGGGGAAGTTCGTAATTCTTGTAGGGTGTTTCTTATCGCCCCATGAGAAAGACAAAGAGAGAAAAAGAGCCCCCGCGTGTAGCAAAGAAGTGGGGGTGAACTTCTGAGAAGTGGAACGATTGATTTTAGAATCGTTTGACAATAAGCGTGTTCCAATTTGTAGCGGAAGGAAGTTGGCTCTTTCAATCATCGAAGTCAAAAGTCAGACTTTCTCAACAAAACGCTCTTCCAACGTTCTGTCGAGAAGCCTTCAAACCGCGTCGTTAAGCGCACCGTGCGACGACGTTCTTTTCGAAACGCACAGTCATATTTGACCTTAGGTAGCACGTCTCGCCGTAACATCCGTTTCCTATAGCCGTTTTTTCTATAGTCCGGCCGACTTTAATTCGCGTAATTCTTCGCAATACAAAAAAGCACCAGTGGTAAGAGATATCGAGAAGCAAGAAAAAATAAATAAAAAGGGAATGGGGAGCAATATTAAACTGGCAACAACCAAGTATACAAACCATGAAATGCTTTTTAACGCTACTCCCCAATCCTAAAATGTGGTCTCCGTCCGTTCATCCGTACATTTTCCGCCAACTTTAGCGGGGAAAGAGGTGATACGAGACGTCACCTGACGTCACGTGACCTATACTTTTGGGGAAATTGACCTCACGTGACTTATACTTCAACTCAAATTCTCCGCTAAATTTAGCGTGAAAATTGACATCCTGTAGCCAAAATATCAATTCAGTTACACACTAAATTTAGCGGAAAAATTCACGTCTTCTGTCCCATACACCAATCCAGTTTCCCCGCTAACATTAGAGGGGGAGGGAATCGATATCACGTCACTTGACGTCATGTGACCTATAGAACCATTCAGTTTCGCCGCTGAATTTAGCGGGGAAATGTGCGTCACGCTACACGCCAATTCTATACATATCAGTGCAGGCATTACAAGACTTTAAAGGTAAAATGTCCGTTCCAATTGTTTTTCCGGTGTGTTATTCTCTAAATTGGGGCGGGGCACGATGACATTCAAAGGTTAATCCAGCCTGACTGAAAACCCTTCCTGTGGTTCCTTATTGTGCTCTCTCCTCCTCCTTGCGCGAGTTCAAAGGATCCTAGGACAAATCGGCCCAGAAGAGAAACGGTTTCTCTTGTTCAGAGCAGAAAGAAAGAGTTCAGGAAGTGGTTTCTTTCATTTTGATTACGTGCCGGCTTTTACCATACCGTCAGATAAGGACGCACCGCTCCCTAGCCATTCAGTTCCTTACATAAATATCTTGCGTTTTTTTTTTTTAGTTTACCTTTTTACTTTATGGTGAGCTTCTCAGTTCATTCCTATCTCCGCGCGTCTGATGATATTTTTCTGTCGAGTTGGTTAAATCTACACGCGCTCGCAGCACTGCCTGCCGGGCTTGTGCCGCGAGAGATTCTAGCGGACCCGATCCCAGAAATAAGGAGCGGGGCACAAAAGGGGCGCTCGAGTTTCTAATGATGCGGCAGGGAAAAGTTCAGCCGATTTCAAACTCCCGCGCCCCCGACGACGTGCCCGAGGTTCAGCACTACGACGGGAAGCGCCGTACGCTCGCTCTCGCTCCGACCGTGGAAAAGAAGGGCTTAATGAGCCGCGAGGCCCGATACAAAGGCTCGGGGCACAGATCCTTCTTATTTTGCGTACAAACACGTCTCTCTCTCTCTCTCTCTCTGTCTGGTTCTTCGTGAACAGCCATTGCCCCGGCAGCCACACCGAAAGAACCCTCCGCGTGTAATCACCTTTTTCTGCTCGCGGAATCGGTTCATTCGTTCGAGCACTGATAACGAACGGACGAAGTGAGGAGGAGACAACGAAAGAACTCTAGGAATGTCCGCGATTTAATGGTTGAAAAGAGAGACCCCCGCCGCTCCCGGAATACGTACCGCCCGAAAGAGAAATCAGCCGATTTTGAAGAAGACCGCGCGCGTTTCCCGTCCAATGGCCTTCAAACGAACGACGATAGGAATTCTTCTTGCCCATTTGTTTTTTGAAGCGAGTACTGCGCGCACAGTATCGGCTGCAGCGTGTTCCCGAAAACCGAGCGTAAAATCCGCGTTTCGCTGCGTGCGGGCCCGGGTGAGAACGTTGTGCCCTTTAACGAGAGAGCAAGATTCCCGCTCGTGCCCTTTTTGCAATTGGCTGGCGCACTGCTGCTCCCTAACCTCCCTCCAACACGGATCCATCCCTTTTTCGGGTCGTATATGGTAGAGTACTCGCGCTCTTGCTTTTGGTGGATCGTTTTTCGCGGCTGCGGCGGCGGCGACGTTTCGTGCGTCTTTCCCCTTTCCGCGTAAAATATGCGCGAGGCCATTTCACGAGGCTTCCCGAAGGGACCCTCTCGGGAATATTTGCGTCTGTCTCGCGTGATCTGCTTCGGGAGCTGTCGTGTGGTATCCGTCGCTGTTTATGTATGCGTCGACATCGCTCGAGTTGTTTGTCTGTCGATAGGGGCGTGCGGGTGTGCGTGCTTGCATCTGGGTGGCTGATACTAGCCTGGTATCCGGGGGAGGGTCGCTTGCCGCGTTTACCCTTTCCCCTTTGTACACTTTTAAAACGCGTAATGGGAAAGGAGGCGCAGTGGGTTTCGTACTTTCGATAGCGTCGGAGCTGGCAATAAACAGAACTGGACAGGCCGTTTCCGATTGCGGACATCACGCTCGCACGTATCGATTCGATCGATGCCTGTCTCACGCTTTGTCTTTCGGGTCTTGACACACGAGTACGTTCACGCTTATGGGCGGTGCTGTTCAAAAATGCCCCCCGAAATTCATTAAAAGAACTAAAAAAAGAGAACAAAAAGGAATAAACAAGCAGCAGTGTGATTGAATCCTGGATTCAAATCCGAAACTAAAATTTGCAGAAAAAATTTCTTCTTTTTTTTTTTAGCTCTACAGTTTATGAGAAAATGATATACTTTACGAGAAAACTTTCATTGAGCGATTGCACACGTGACACACACTTTGCCGTGCGCTGCCGCGTGAAGCGCTAAATAATGCGATGCCGATTCAAGATATTCTGAACGGAAACGCGAATGCTGCAAGCGGAAGGAGCAGGGGGAGCACATGCTTCTTCAAGTTGCCACGTTGCATAAAATGAATATTTTTGCGCGCCATCCTGGCACAGAATTATAGAAATAGCCATGCGGCAAATTTCGTGGTGCGATCTATCGCTTTTCATAGCTTTGGGGACATTAGTGAACGAGAAAAAGTGGAGAAAACTTTTTATTTTATGATGCAGCTTTATCAGAGTTTAGCGTTAAGCGATTAAGCGAGACACACACACAGAGAATTATTCACATTTCGTAGAACAATTTAAATAAAGATATTTGGGAAAAAAGAATGTTTTGTGTCATTTCAGAAGCGAAGAATGCGCGTGCACCAACTCGATCTCCGTTCAAGTGGGCGAGCGCACGGTAACTACACATTAGCTGCATAGCCCGCGAAAACAGCAAAAGGGGGAATTTGACCATTTCTGCCCACTCCATACAAATGAATATGGCGAATTATAATAATGGAACCGTAATATTCTAGTTTTGTGAACTTACCGAGGATGCCTCTTCGTAAAAAAAGCATATTTTCTGCGTGATAACCCCACGGCCGCACATCTTGGCCTTTTCAAAACCTATGCCAGAGTACGCCATCGCTATTTTTGGCCCGGAATGTACCGTACAGTCGCCCACTACGTCCGATCACCCTCACAATATATTATTTGACATCATCAGAAACGCGTGGATGTTTGAGGATTGCTTATGTATCTTACACGCTTAGCGCCCACCGGGATATACACTCATCAGCCAAATATTACGGCCTCCCCTACTGTGTATGAGTGAGCGAGGCTGCCTTACGCGCCATACCGCAGTGTCTACCAGCGGCTGACGCGCATGGTAGCTAACGGCTGCCGCGCATACAAAGGGATCATTCTTCGATTACATGCGCATGCATCGAGAGAAGGTTCCTGATGTAGGCGACTTGGACAAAAGGCCGATCGTGATGGCTCGACGGCTCGGAATAAGCATCTCGGAAACTGCAATACTCGTGGGGTGTGTACGAGCTGCCGTTGTTAGAACGCATCCGGAGTGGATGAACGACAGCGAAACTGTTCGCAGACGCCGAGACGTTGCACGCGATCGTCTTATCACAAAATCTGGACATCGGAGACTTTGCAGCGTGGGGAGGCAAAATAGGCAGCTACCTATCGCTCAAGTGACAGCTCATTTCAATCTACACGTGTTTCTGGGGACATAGTTTATCGGACTCTGTTTGATGTGGGACTCGGCAGCAGACAGCCCTTGTAACCGTTTTGAGTGCCAAAGTTGAAGGAACACGGTATAAGGTAGTGGTGACAATGGTGAGTTTTAGGGAACCGTCTTTGCACACCCGATACGGTACAATGGGCTCTCCTGTACGAACTACAATTGTGGGAGTCTTCCGTGGTACTGCATTCGCAGTTCGCGACTGAGGCCCCACCATACCAAGTCGGATGTGCGAAAACGGTTCCCTAAAACTCTCTAATGTTTTCACAGATCAGTGTATATTGGCAACGCTCCGATGAAATCCGGAGCAGAGGTACTCTCGGTAACAATAAACCATTGTATAAACATTCTAAAGCGCAAACACACCAAGGAGAAGGGGACAGGACAGAGCGCTTGTCCTGTCCCCTCGTCTTTTCCTTGGAGTTGGCGCTTTAGAATTTTTATACAATGTGTAGCCAACTAGCCCAACAGTTAATTTTGAAACGATAAACCAATAGACCTATTACTAAATAACCCAAGCATCAGGGAGAATGCTGGGAATATAGGTCTACGCGCCGTTCGCGCTCGCCTTTTAAAAAATTCGAAGTAAATGGCCAAAATAGGGCGTTGACGAAGGCGCCTGCAAAATGCCATTTGATGTCGGCTTTTGCTTTAGAACAGTTACTGCTGCAACCTAAGCTCTGTGGAAGCTCACGGGAGCGTGCTGAAGGCCGCGGCACAGGTGCCCTGCCGTCCCCGTCCTGTCAGTAGAGAGTTGTAGGGAACCGTTTTTGCGCTTCCAATATGGTACGATGGGTCCTCCTGTACGAAATGCGCATGCGCTGTCGCAGAAGACTCACATATGCGCAGTTGGTACCGGAGGACCCATCGTACGATATTGGATGTGCAAAAACTTTCAGCCTTTCCACTCTTGTGAAGAAGGAAGAGCAGCGAAGCTGTGCTAAGGTGCGAAGGAAGTAATGGCCAGCCGAAAGTCGTCAAGCCAGAGTGGAAAGGCTCGAAAGGTTGCCGTCATCTATGAGTGACGGCGGCAGCGGTCTAGAGTTCTGTGTCATCAAATCGTTTGCGGACGGACATGATCCTGGGAAAATTAGCCCTTAACAGCTCCGTGGAAAACGGTTCCCTAAAACTCTCTGGTGACTATAGTTGCTGTAGTCACTGGCGATGTGAGAACAGCAGGACGTCTTTTTTGAATCACCCAACCTCTAGCACGCGTCCGTAAATTTTCGCAATATTTTGACAGCGCCCGCTCGGTCGAGTTTCGCGAGATGCCGAAGCGTTATCGGAGGTAGAATGGTCGCGACGGAGGCCGACATAAGTGAAACCACTTCCGTGCTATTTTCACCCTGTCTGTGGATATCAGCGACGTTCGGGATAAAACGCGTCGCTGTGGTCGCAATTCGCGACAGGCCAAGCTATCACGCTTACGCCTTTATTTTGTATAATTTTTCTTTCATCGGGGGAAGTCGGCGCAATATCAGGGCGTCAACTTAAACGACGTTGGCTTAAAATTCCGAGGACACCAAGCTTCTAGTGCTTTTTTTTTTTTTTTTATCAACGTATTATTGGACTTGTAGGTCGTAACAATTCATGATGTCACGTCGAGAAAACTATTGGTCGTGACGTCACAAACGAATGCCCCTACAGGGCGCCACCGAAACATCTCGACGCTAATATAGACCGTTCCATCTAACATGAACTCCAGTAAATCCTGCAAGTAGACCTCTCCGGAAATATATGTCGCCCCCCTTGGCTGTTTGACGCATCGTGATATTCCGATGTGCGGCACTTCAGCTGATCCAGGAATCAAAAACCAGGTTGGCGTTGGTTTAATATTTCGAGATGTCGGAACACTGAGATGGCAGAACAAAAGCAAAACAAAGTGTACGTTGACCTCCTTCTGTGTTCGCTCTCTCTCTCTCTCTATATAATTTTTTTTTCTTTTTTTTTTATCTTTAAATGAGAAGTGGGAGTGAGTCGGGCCGATTCCAGGATGTGCGAAGCGTTTGAGTCGGCACGAGCGTGCATGTAAACAGCCCCGCCATTCGTCTCCTGGGATTTCCTGGAAATGTGTACTGAGGAGTGTAGCTTTGGAAGGCGATCCGATTTCACGAAGGTTAGGGCAGTCAAGGATATCTCTGAAGCAAGGCGCAGCCGCTTATTCGTGGTGAGAAACTCAGCGGTTCAGTTTTCCTCACTATGCGTAGTGCACGTGCTACCCACGCAGCTGTGTTTTAATTTTCATAGTGCATAGAAACTTGGCCTTTCACGTGCTTGTACCAGCAAAGGAAGTTGAAGTATCGTCACCCTGGATTCAATTTATTTCGTTTATTTTTTCAATTGTAAAAAAGTGCTATTAGGTGGCTATTCCGAAACTTCTAGCCGCGAATAGCCTTTGCTGTGAATCACGCTATTGCGAAACGTGCTTTTTAGGAATAAAAAAAAAAGTCACCCGAGCTTCTTTTTTAGTAGGGCGTTATTTGCGGCTTCAGGAACCCCAGGCACCGCGCCGGAACACCATGAAACCCGTCCATCGACAAGGCGATGTAGCCGGTCGGAATCTAGCGACCAGCAAATTAACCTAACTTTATGGTTCATTAATATACTACGTATATTAATACTCGCTGCAGTGTCAGTCGGGACCCGGAGAACTTGCGAGAAATCAAGAGAAGTGCCGATTTTCTGAAGGGGTATATAACGAAGAAACCGTCCTCGAATCTCCAAATATTGGCTGTGGAAATTGATCGTCATGCGGTGAAGGGCGGAGTTGTCTTTACTTTAACGTGTACTTCCCAGACAAAGGAACGAGGTGAACACTATTGCTAAACAGTATAATTGTTCTGCCCCGCGAAAAGCGTCCCTCTTGTTGGCTTGCCAATATCGTCCATTTTATCATTATGACGGTCTAAAAGGTATTAAATTTGATTTGATCAACGATTAATATCAGACTCTCAACGTTGTCGGTGTTTGGCTCGTATCTATCGTGCCTCCAAGCTTCCACTGTTTTTTTTTTTTTTTTTTATAATGCGAAAGCATTAATTGTTCCGTGGAGCGAAACCGGTGGTGTCTGTAGCAGCGAAAAACGGCACGTAAATTTCTATTTTCCCACTGGCTGAACGAGACGGCATCTAAATTCCCATCGGCTGCGGCACGTCATATGAGATGCTTTGACATTGAAGCCGGCGACGCCGCTCGAGGTCAAAGCGGACGCGCCTCAGAAATAGAACACAAAGAAAAGCACAGCAACGCAGAAGCATCGTCGCGGAAACCGTGGAGCCGGCGGGGTTCGCCGCGCCTGCGCAGTGGGGGAGCGTGATGTCACCGCCAGAGCACGGTGTGAAAAAATGAGGACGTGGCGCGCTGCTTGTAGGAATGCGCTGCGTGTAGGAATGCTTTGCTTTCCTATACGTAGGCAGTCTTAAGTGTCCTGTAATTTTAGATTGTGTTTTTTGTTTTTTTGTTTTTTACACAACCATCGAACTTGTCCGCCACTGATAAGTAAGTAGCTTGGATCACAACCCGTGACGTTATGACGAGGCAAATACTGGTAATGACGTCACTTAGAAAAAACACAAAAGGGCGCCACCGCAATATCTAGGCTCTGGTAGGCCATGCATTCCATACATAGACAACGCTGTCAAAGCCACCTTCGCGCCTGCACGATGTCATGCTGCATCTCGCATGCAGGAGAGTGCGTGCAGTTCCTAAAACTTTCGCAAGTCTTATATGTGCTGCTTTCTATCTTATCTTCAAAAACATTGCCTGCTACTCCGTCTAAAGTGATTCTGACGTGTCTTCGTGGCTGTGATAACACATCTCGGTAAAGCACCACGAAGTCGACAGCCATATGGTATGCTCAAGACGTCTCAAGGTAGCGATTGCCAGAAACATGAATCAGGCTTCTTTGTTACCCCCACGAAGTATCAGTGTTCATCGGCAATCAATGTCAGTTCTTACGCAGCTTTTTTTTTTGCAGTTTTTATAATGAAAGAGCCGGCAGGCGCAGCGCCCTGATTAATAACATACGACTACCGAACGAAGGGTGCTCTATCAGTCTGTCCGTAGTCGGCTTTACATGTTTATATTTGCGTTAGGTGTGCAACATGTTACGTATCTAGGAAACACACAGTTGCCAACGCTCGTTAGCAGAATGTGTTCCGCGTCAATTTCCGAGTCAGCATGGCGGCCCGTTGATCATAAACACTGACAGAATACCAACACAAGTTTGTGTTTGAATATGAAGATACAACACGTGCAAGGAGGTGTGTTTCGCAGCTACCTGGGTAGAGGCTAACACAAAACGTACGGAAAAAGATAAATATAGAAAAACGAAACAAAACGTGACATTACGCTTTGGATTAGCAATGATTGGTTCAAATTTTTTCGTGCATGTTTTATACCCTGAGGCACTTAGCAAGAAAATAATGTTGGCGTCTCTTCGCAGTTTACTCATTCAGTTTGCACATTTTTTTTTTTTTTTTTTTACTCAGCCACCCCCATTTTGAAAGGCTGGTCTCTCTGTACGAGAGAAAACGCCGTTTTGTTCTCCTTAAGGCTAAACTCCATGGGACGAATACGCTGCGAAAAATCGACGAATTTTGCCCGGCGGCGTTTGCTCTGCGCGTGGAATCCCCACAGTGTCTGCTATGTCGCGCGCAAAGCGAGCGTGCCGTCGGGCGGCGTTCGTCAGTTTTTCGTCGCATAATTAGCTCCATTGAGTTCATTCAGCCTTTACGCCATTGGAGGCTGGTCGCGTTTTAAGCGTAGGTGTCACTCGGACTTTTTCGCCTTGCCTATAATTTTTCTGTTTTGGTTCTTTCCACGTTAAAATGTGTAACTTTTAGAGCCCATACCCTATACCGGAACCACTTTGGCCAGTTTGATACGTTAACCCATGTTTGATACGTTAACCCAAGCAGCTACCGAATGGTCACCGAACATGTTTTTCGTGTAAGGCTTGTCAAAGTATTACGCGCTGTAGAAAATAAATCATACGGGTTAAGTTTTTTTTTTTTTTTTTTCCTTTTTTAAATTTTACGATTTACCCATTGGAAAGCACACAGCGAAAGCGGGGACACCGACGCTAAGTCGTCAAGGTCTGCGAAGGAGAGGTTGAAAGAAAATACTCGCTTTTAACCTTGAATTTACACGCCAACAAAGAGGTTTCTTGGTCAGTGGCGTTGCGTGCGAGTATACTTGTGTCCCACTAGTGACAGTAAACTCGTGATAAGTAAAAAACATTATAAGTAAATATCGTTGCACCGCCCTTTTGAGTGTCATCATAGCAGAATCTACAAGGATCGAGCGCCGGCCTTTCGAAGGCCGTACCAAGCTCGCGCGCTCATGCAGCGCAAGCACTTATCAGGGCCACATGCTCGCGCTTGTAGCATCGGCTGCTTACGGACTTAAAGGTGTCATGAAACGGTAACGAGTTGGAATGTTAATGACTAGCAGAGGCGTACTGGTCCTCGTCTGGCCCCAGTATACACGCACAAACCGCCACTGATTCAGAACCTTCTCTGTCGTGGTGAAATCGCCACGATAAATAGGCAGCATTTCTTTCAACCTTGCCTTTGAAAAGCTTGATGACGTAATTGTGGAATAGAAATCACCCGGCTGACGACAGTCGAGCGCAGCTCATGGATCGGACACTAGAAGTGTGAGAGCACACGACTTCGGCTCGGGCAATCAGTGCCTCGGCAGACACTCGGGTAGTGGCTCGTGTCCGGCCACTGCGGTGATCAGAATAGTCAAACTCTTACAATGCCTGGAGCTCAGTACGCGTTTTCTACTTTGCCAACCCCAACGCTTGGGGTGTGATTAACGTTGGCGGAATAGGATAGGCATTATGCCATGTGGCCGCTTGTTCTGGCTCCGTGTTGAGGGAATAAACGTTGCTCATACTTCTCCGATTTTCCGGCGACTGCATGTGCCTAAAAAGAAAAACATAAGGCAAGTTTATTCACTTATTAAGGTTAGGGAGTGATTCTAAGGTGTATTTAGGAAAGTGGAAACATCGTTTCATGGCTTCTTTAAGCTGAAACAAAGTATAGGCGTCAGTAGAGCCAGGAATGTTAGTACCAGACCTACTGCCACCAGTTTGATACCAAGATGCTCCGCTGAGCTGAGGGGGGAGGTGGGCGGGGATGTTGGGGGATTTGTTGCTGAGTACGTTATACTCGCCAAAGCTACGAGTGCGAGCTAGCTCGCGGACCTGACTTTGAGACGTGCATTTCCAGCGCGAGCGCTCGTTCTGCGGAAGAACGCTTCAAAGCAGCGACCTTGAGCTTTCGAGCTTGTGGCATTGGCATGCAGTGTCAGGTGGAAGGTGATCGGAGCACAGCGCACATCAATTCAGAGCATGTGAAGGGACGAAAACTCGTGCTGCAGGATCCAGAAATCCCGTATTCAATCCCCAACCCTGCCCATTTCGATCTGGATGATCAGCATCGTACCGGCGTGCGGTCGTGTGTCACTACTGCGTGATGCACGTTAAAACCCCAAGGCTAGCAGCGGAACTGAACTGGCCAAATTTCTCATTTACATCGTAAAGCAATGTCGGCGCACCTACAGGGCAAACCGACCCTACGCCGCATAAACAGAAACGCCAGCATGTCTTTTTTGGAGGGGGAAAGGGGGGGGGGGGGGGGGGGGAGGCGGCTAAGGGGCTAGCGTATATATGGAATTTAAGTTCTACTAACGCCTACTTCCTGGTTAGTGCAGCATATAAAGCTGTCTGCTAGATATCCCACAACTGAAGCCAGGATCAGAGGCGGTTTCGCTCAACAGCGTACCAGCCATCTAGAGCACTCTCAGAAAACAAGGTGTATTATGACACCCCTTGTCCCATATAATACACCCCAAAACTCCAATTCGACGTAGAGCGCCCCATAATCGAACAAGCGTCCCCAAAGTTTACGAGGGGCTTGATAGCCGTGTGGTACAACGTATTAAGATAGCTGACGTACGTATTATTGACTACAAAAAATATTATCGAACTTTTCTTGGCCGTACTGCAAAAGCTCCGTGTTTTCTTTCTTTGGTCTTTGATGCGTACTTTAGCAATTTAATAAGTTATATCGCACCGTTATCAAGCCCGTGGTAAAATTTTGTGCCGTCTGTTCGACTATAGGGCGCTGTACGTCGAAATAAAGTTTTGGGGTGTATTATATGGGACAAAAGGGTGTAAGGTGATACCCTTTTTTTTTAGAGTGAGGGCGCGAACTGCACTCCATTTCCGGCGGAAGTGTACATTTATACTATCGTAAATATTCGACAACTTGGGGACTTTCCCTAAATGATGTGCATCTACTTTACTATCTTTTAACTTGACCTGTTCTCTCACCGAGCCGCTAATGAAAAATGCTGTTTTAACTGAAAAACACTTAAAAAAAAAACTTTAAAAAGAACGAATGACGCCGCCGGAACAACACGTCAACGTCGTGCCTCATCCCACAATGCCCTCGGAGGAGGAAGCTTGCACTGCGGCTAATAGAAAATTATAATGACATATGCGGCCGCCGGTTTGTTGTGGAGGCGCCTTGTGTGGACATACAATACAGCAAGGTCCCTTTCTTCGACGGCTGCTCGCACACCTGCACGCGCCAGGCATGCGTTGTTTTTTGTTGGGAGTCACGGGTGGCGGACAGTAACTGCAATCGCTTTACAGCTATTGTACACACTGAGCATCGTGCTAGCTGGTACATTCCTTTAGTGCAGTAGTTGCATTGCTGTCGTTTCTTGTTATTGCCCGTGTTGGCTTTACACATTAGCAATGAATGATGTCGAAGACCATATTGTGGCGTGTTATGCAACCTAGAAAATATTACTTACGTAAAGTTAACCATGTGCGGCTTTAATTATAGTCCTTATCACCATAGTGCAAACATTGTTTCTTGTTGTTGTTGTTTTTTGTTGTGTTTGTTTTGTTATAAGAAATTGCGTTGACGGTGATCTTGTATTAAAAAAAGGCTTAAGACTAGAGCGAAAGGGAAGCTATATTTAAGGTTTGTTTTTATTTTTGTGCGGTATATATTTCGTTTTAGCACAACTTCATGAAGGTCGAATGGTACAGTCCCCATGAGACAATCGGAATGAGGGAGCGAAGTGCGTGCCTCCGTGACTAAGGGCAGAATGGAAGTCAAGAAGAAAACCACAACAATGCCGGCTGCGACGGTTAAAGGGCACGGCGCAAATCCAGTTGTCCAAGTGCGACTCCAATCGGATTTACGCTCCCGGCGTCTGCTATTTTTTTTTTTTTTTTAACTCTTTTTAGTACAAGTAATCTATGAATCTCAGTCCTGGCTTGCCTTGCAGTTCACGTTGGACATAGACGCTCACAGTTAAACTCTTGCTGCTGTGAAAGCGTGTTAAAGTTACCTCGTTAAGCTGGAATAGTGTTGTAGAAGCTATGCGTTCTCTTCAATTAAACTTGAAAAAGAAAGCATTGCAAACATCCTCGAAAAAAAAAGCACCGGATGCATGCATTTCTTTTTTGTTTTGAAGGTCACGTACGTCATTTTGGATTGCTTCTCCACGCACAAAAGCACACCTGCTATGCCTGTTCTCGCTCAATGTTAAAGAAATATTAAATAAACGTTTTACCAAGATTATCTTTAAGAAAACAGTCAAAAGATGCGAACTGTACATTTAGGCCACTGTGTTTTAGACAGTCTCCACGTATGGAAGCAAGATTAATTTACTACGACTCTTGAGATATGCTGCAAGTTGGGTAAATGGTCACTTTATTTCTGGAATACAAAGAAGAAAAAAAAAACGAACAGAATCTTTCGTTTGTAATGTCATGAAATTCATTTTGTTGTTTTTTTCCTTTTATTTATTTTGGTATTATGATCAACTGGAGAATAACATAAAGCCTGGTTTTAGCTGCAGCTCCTCTAAAGCGCAGGCTCCAGGTGCTATTTTTAGGCAAGCTTACTTCCCGCGTGTAACTTCTCATTAAAGAAAAAAAAAAATCAAATTTTCTCGATAAATTTGATAATTGCCAGGGAGCACACCTGGTGTTATGCCTACATGATTGCGTGCGTTATGATTTGTTATGTTTGGTAGCGGGTGATAATGTGTAGTCTAGGCTGTGTTTCACGCGCGACATATTGATGTTCGCTCCCCGGGTTTATTACAGTAATCGAGACAGGTTTAAATTTATCCAGGGGTGCAGTGCGTGAGAAGTATACTTTATTGACGAGTTTCCACGGGGTTATGCTTTTCTTAGCGCTGCGTCGAGTTCCTCGAGCACTTCATGCCTCCGGATTGCGAGGTGCCCTTGGTGGTGAGTGAAGTAATTTACGTAATCCACGACGTCCGAGGGGTCTACTTCTGTCGCAAAGACCGTGTCTATACCACCTCCGTCACTGGTCGCAAACGTGTCGGATCGCTTTCAAATGAACCTTCATCCGCGCAGTTTTTTTTCTCTCCTTTTATATCCGTTGTGTACTCGACGGAAAATAAGTATTGATTGGTGCGATAAGTGATATGACGACCTCGATATCGCTCTTGCATAAGCTCCGGGAACCACGAGTGTTTGGGGTGCCGGACGTCGACGGTGAAGACGCCGGACAGGAATGGTGGGTACCTCCAGGTTCCCGGCGTTATACGCAACTAACCGATCGTGTCCTTGACTCTACTCCGTCAATGAAGTCCGACCTCGGACAACCCTACAATCCGACGGCGCCAATCAGGGAGCGCCAAGCGTGCCTCGTCACGACGCTCGTCTTCTTTGCATTCAGGTGCTGAGTCACTGAGCTGTGGACGCATGCAGAGTGTCTGATATAGCGCACAGCAGAGCAAACGCGTATGCTCAGTAGTCGTTCCATGGCCCACCAGACAAGGATGCCAGCGCGTCGGGAGCGATTTTTGTAGCGTGAGCTACACTGGCTGAGGTTGAGCAGATTTGCATGGCTCCTGGACAGCCGGGCTGTGCATGCGCGAGGAGCAGTGACGTCACACGGCGCATAGCTGGCGCACCGGAGCCGCCGCCGCCGCGCGCTCCGCCGCCGGTGCGCGCGCCTCGCCGGTCTGCGCATACCAGAGCAGTGACGTCATAGCCGCGGCAGATGCAGTGGCGCCGCCGCGTGCCCAGCTGTGCGTCTCCGTTCCGCAGTAGCCAAGTCTGACGCTACACCGCAGCCGTTTGATAGCGCCTCTCCTTTTGTGCGCATGCGCAGAGGTATCAGCGGGGTATACATATAGCGGGGCGTTTGCTGGTGTGGTATAGTCATGGAGAAGAAGAGCGAAATTGCTGGCTGTCACATAATGCGTATACGGTGAGTGTGTCATTGAAGCAGCAGTAAGCATGATAATCAAGCTAATACTAGACAACAAGTTAAGCTAAGAATAACCATCTGAACCTACCCAGGCAGCACAAAACGTCGTGGAAACGTCGAGAAAATGTCCCGGACGTCCGTGACGTCCCGCATGACTTCGATCACGTTTTTTCGATGTTGAGGTAACGTCCTTATATAACGTTTCATTAGAGTCCAATCAGTGACGTTGTGGCGACGTTGCATTTCAACTCAAACGTCGTCAACGTTCCCACGACGTCGATGCACGACGTTTTCACAACGTCCAACCCTCACGTTTCTTTGACGTTGAAATGAAGTTCATAAATGACGTTCCTTTGTCGTCCTGTCCGTGACGTGCTGGCGACGTCACGTTTCAACTTTAACGTCGTCATCGTCGCCATGACGTCAAGACAAGACGTTTTAGCAACGTCGAACACTCACGTTTCTTCGAAGTTAAAATAAAGTCCAGGATGACATTACATTATTACCCCGTCAGTGACGTTTCAGCGACGTCGCGTTCACACCTAAATGTCGGAAACGTCATACAAGACGTGCTGGCAGCGTCGACCACTCACGTTTTGTTCGACGTTTTTAGATTTTGCAGCTCCATCTCCAGCCGCAGAATCACTGTGGTCAAGGTGACAGTGCTCAAGAGCCGCAAAAAAACTTGATTTTTGAGAGGTTGAGAAATTTAAATATTTATACATTAATTTGCGTATTTCAAAATGCTATTGATTGCACATCGATGACGCTAGGAAGGGCATTTACAAAACTCAATGTACACGGAAGAAAAAAAAATAATCTGAAAGCATGTTGGGAATATCATTTACTTTAGATGTGCTTGTTATAATTTTGGTTTGTTTAAAATATTGTTACGGGTTTAATTTGCGACTAGAACGGATCGAATTGTGCAATTCTTGCATTTTGCATCACTACTGCGGGGTACACGTTAAAGACCCCAGGCTAGCGGTTGTACTGCACTGGCTAAATTGCTCATCTACAGCGAGTGACTCGTCGCAACTTTCAATGACTGACCATGTACACGCTGTATAAATATTCCCATAACCCAATTTGCTTTTTGCACGCGCGTTGTCGTCTTCCATGGGTCCTGGGCCCTGGCACGCGCCTCAGGGGCGCCGCTACACTATCCCCTCTCCAGGTGATTTCAGGCCTGCATCCTTTCCTAGGAGCATCCATACTGCTCCGCGACCACCCGAGATTGTTTTAAGGTTCGTCAATTTCTCTTCGTATTTTGTAACCCATGCTCACCTGCGCACAACCAAAAAATTCGCATCAACATCACAGTTCATCCATAACACCAAATTCCAGCGCCTTAGCGTTTTCGGTAGATCGGGGCGCAAAGTCTTGTCACGTGACTGTCAGTACAGATCTATAAATAAAATGCCCGGCAATGACGAAATCTGGTGGATACTGTCAACGGTTTGTGGAAACCTGAATGGCTCAGATGACGGTCCAAAAAGCGTTCAAGTCCGGTCCGCACCTACGTGCCGGAAAAAAAAAAAAACACAAAAAAGGAAGAAAAAAAGAAAAAAAAAAACAGCCGGCACGGCGCGAGAGAGAGGGGGAAAGGTAGGCAGAGGAGATGCCAGTGGCAGCCCCATAGAGACCCATCCGATGCGTCGGGAAACTCGGCCAGAAGAGGGCGAGAGAAAACTGGAGGAAGATAGCGACGGACGAACAATTGACAAGCGTAAGTTCCGGGTCGTTCCCAAAATATTTCACTGAATGTTTTGTTCTTCGAATTCGCCCAGAGAGAACAGCTCTGGGATCGGTCCAGCTTTTCCGAAAGCCAGTCACTAGCACCGGCCGTCACGTCTATGGGTCTACGAGGCAGGCTGCTCTGTCGGCGTGATTTTTTTTCGAGTCTGCATACAGTGTAAGTGCTGCGGTCGGATGAGTCGTTCAAGTCGCCCCTATGAAGAAGTCGGTGATCGCCAAAAACGCCGTCGTATTCAGTCACGACTCGAGGACCTTTTCACACGTTGAATCGTACTACTGCTCGGATCAAGGTGCCTGTGAGGATGTGAATGACGCCCCCCAGAAAACAAGTGGCAGTGCACATAACGGCGCGTCAAGTCCAGTCTCCGATCAAGACCCTTCAGACGCCTCCGACGATCCCAATCAAGAACGCCCAGCGGACGAAATCCCCCTTCTGAAACCATTCCCGTGCACGCAGCGAGAGTACCAGCTATGTGCGATGGGGCGGCTAAAGCACGCGCGTCAGCACATTAATAATCAGAAGCAGAACGAGGTAAGCGGTGGAACATTCCGTGCTGCGTGACATCGTCTCTTGTTTATTTATTTACGTGAATTTGTTTGTTCTATATTTTTGAGGCTGGCACATCCAGGGACGTCTTTTGGAAGCGCTCCGTATTGCATCTCGTGTCTAAAAATGCTCAAATAAACAGTTCGTACCAAACCTGTGTTTTAGTTACTTCCTTCGTACTTGCATAATAGCAACTTGCCTTCGCAATAATACTAAAAAATTACTTTTTTTTATGGGGGGGGGGGGGGGGGGGGGCACAACGTTTTCCCACGACGGCTAGGGAACGTAATTTGGAAAGGTTTCTCGACGTTCTGTGAACGTCGTTGGTAGTCCGGATGTCGTAAACAGACGTATCATAAACGTCGACGGAGGACGCAACGGCCCACTGAGACGTGCATGTGACGTGCAACAAACGTCATTTGGAACGTCCCCTCGACCTTCTGTGCACCTTTTCTCGCGGACATTTAAAGGTTTTATCGACGTCGAAGGAAGGTAACGTCCGGACCTTCGACGTTTTACGACGTTACGTTACAGACGTCTTCGACGTTCTTTCGACGTTTTCTTCACGTTTATGTGCTGCTTGGGTAAGCTCACCCTACGTATATCCTGGCATAGCCGAGCTAAGCCACTGCAATTTTTGGAAAGGTTTATAGGAGGTATTCACTAGACGCCATATTTGAGGGCGATGTTTAAAGCGCATGCTCAGAACGAGCTCACATTAATAGCCTGCTAAGACCGGCAACCTTGATGGCGCTAAAAGCACGCTCCAAAAGGACTGCGGAAGCTCGCCGTCAGCACGCGCTCAGCAGCAGCGCACACGGATATGGCCGCCAGTGAATACTCCCTATTAGCGACGAGATGTTTCGGCGGCGTCCTCGTTCGGTTACCTTTCGTGGCGTCATTACCTTGCGAACAACAAGTTCGATGGTGTTTGTAATGGGCATGGTGGAAGCCTGAAATCATAGCGCTCTCAAAGCAACGCTGCCAACACCGTCAAAATTGAACTTCTTACATTCCTCTTATTTCCGTCGATGAGACATCCTTTGCTGACGTCTTAGTCAGCATTCGGCCAATTGTAGTGGGCCGACAGCGACGCTTTCGGTCGCTCATGTCGCCAATAGCCAAGGTCTTCGTGGGATCATGCAACGGTTCCAACTACTGCGTGGTGCACGTTAAAGACCCCAGGCTAGCGGTTGTACTGCACTGGCTAAATTGCTCACCTACAGCGTGTGACTCGTCGCAACTTTAATGGCTGACCAACAACACGCTGTATAAATATCCCCCCCCCCCCCCCCCCCCCCGATGCGGAAGTGGCACGCGGGCGGTGTGGGCGTTGACGTTAACGACGTGACGTTTTGTAAGGCCTTATCGCGAGTGGAGGAGGTTTATCACACTCACTCGCTATCGATTGGCTACTGTGTGAAGTCTTTACGTCATACGGCGGCTGAGCTATTTGTTTATGCGTTATGTTTTGCACGTCACGTCGTGAGACCTAGCAGGAAGCTATGCCTCGTTAATGGGGAGCCATCTTTGGGCGCTGGCGGTCGCATGCTACTGCAAGCTCTGGTAAGCAAAGAATTTTTTTTTTATTTAGGTATTTTCGAGGTTTTATTTAAATAACTTACGCGATTTAAATCAGTTCAGCTAGTTCAGCTTTACTTTTATTGCAAGATACGTGCTTTTTAATGGCTGCCTGACATACCGTATTTGCTCGAGTAATTATCGCACGGTTTATGGACAATGCCTGTGGGTCTGCTTTCCTGTGAAGCACGGAGATAGCGAATCGCCGCGATCGGCAAAATAATAGCTGCCATTTACGGGACAGAGACAACGTCTTCACGCGAAAGTGCTATCTGCTCAGATCGCTTTTTTGCGAGGAGTATCTTCTTTTATGCAGAATCCGACGATAGGTTGTAGGTGTGTTCTTCAGGAAAGTAGATGCATAGACCTTGTTCTGAAAACGTTCGGCTATCACTCCAGCAATTACGGTAAATATTACCCGATGGAACATTAAAATACAAACGACATCTGGATTGGAGGCAAACACTGATAGACAAACCGTAAATAGGTAACATTTTCGTTATGTTCCTGGGCTAATGTTTTCGAGTTAAGTCATTGTAGTCAAATCGGAACAATTTAAATCATGATTTACCTAACCATTTAAGTTATCTTGATTTTTTTTTCCACCCTGCCCGTGAATCATACTTAGTGCAACTGCTTGAGCTTCGATTTGCCTTTCCCTCAAGGCTCCTAGCAGAAGCGTCGAGCTGCAGAGTTTAGGCTTGAAATCAGGCTGAGCCGAATGGTAATTATCGGCGAAGTATATTGTTTTGTTTATTTATGAATTGATGTAGTTAAATACTATTACGAACGCCTTTCATAATTCCTTTTTTGTATGCATTGCGGCCATATGTTTAATGCCGCCTTAGATTGAGTGTAACAATTTTTCGTTCTGCTTGAATTTCGGCCTTAAACAGAATATGTGCCACAGTTGTTTGTTTAGTATTATAAAGCTGTAATAAATTTCAGTGAAGGTGTGTAAGCATGACGTTTTGTTATGCACCATTTCGTCTGTGAGGAGACCTTTGTTGACTCAGTCAAGAAAGGAATGGTTGTTTGAGTGAGATTTTGGACACCCAGAAAATAAAGGTGAACAAGATATAGTTCACCAAGACAGGAAGTCCGTAAAACGACAGATAGTTATTTTTTGTAAGTTTTATAAGCAACGCATTTTAGCCCACAAATAAATTACCAAACATTTATAATTCATGCTCTCTCTCACATATAGAGAGCATATCTCACGAGCTTACCCCTTTTTGTCATAAAAGTGGAAACATTTTGTAGCCTTTCTTGAGAAACAGACGTTTTCTAGCATGAAATAACAGATAATAATTAAAAAAAAAAAAATAGAGCGAGGGAGAACACTGGAGAGCAAAAACCGGAAACCTGAGTTCTCGAAAGAAAAGCAAAAATACAAAGAAAGTAAGCTATCAATTGACGTAACCGGCAGCCGTGTCCAATCGCACCGGTATCGTTAATCACGGTGCCTGATACGGGAGGGGTGGCCTGCGAGCGTAATTGAAACGGGGCGGACGGCACCGGGACCCTGCTCACTTCTATCTCGGCGTGGTACTTGCTTCGGATACGTATGCTGACTTTCTGTATTAATAATAATAATAATATTATTATTACATTGTCTAACTAGGAACGTATTCATCGTGTAACAAAACATGAGCAAAGAGCGTTGCAGGTCAGCTCGGATGGTTTAACTACACGTCCATAGATGTGCCGACTTCTTGACAGTCGGCATTCCGTGGCTAGGGTCCCAGTTCTGCTAGTTCGAGAGACGCCATTGTTTGTCTTCAGAAAGACGAAAAGCTTTACTGTCTAAGCTATCCGCTGTATTAACTTAAAAATTAAAACTTAACACAGCTTTGAGTTATCTTCGTACCGTATACACGTCGCTGACTGAGTCGAAGCGTAATTTAATAAACTCCAAAACGTATCAATATAGCAAATCAAAGTCCAGTAAATTGTCAGTAATCGTTTATTTTAACCAGAATGAAGCCGAGTTTTCAGCGTCATTTACCTAAATATTTTAACGTGAAACGTCCTTTTGCAAGTTGCTCCAGATTTCCTGAAGCCATGGCCTGTGAAGTCCCATAATGCGACGCGCGCAGTGTTGCACTATGAGGTGTCACAGACCTACACACGAATTCGGTTTCTCCGTTAAATTTAGCGGGAAAGCTGAATCGGTGTATAGCTCACTGACGTCCCATTAGGCAACGCGCAGTCTTGCAATATTGAATGTCAGAGACCTACACAACAACTAGGTTTCTCCGCTAAATTTAGAGGCGAAGTTGAATTGTTGTACAAGTCACCTGGCAGGTCAAGTGATGTCAATTCGTGGCTGAATTTAGCGGGAAAACTAAGGTCCCGTGACCTGGACACCAATTCAAGTTTTTTCGCTGAATTTAGCGGGGAAATTGACGTCACGTGACGTGATGTCACGTGATGCTAATTCGTTTCACGTATGTAAGACTCGTATCTATTGATTTGCCATAAAATATTTTTCTCTGTCGTGTTCTGCTAAACAAAGGTTCTCGAAACTCGTGAGAGCGCTCCTCACCATTCAGGTTCACTGCCCGCTCGGGTATTTGCGTTCCGAAACATGCCGGATGCAGAAACAGAGAAGCATACCCTTTTTACTCGTTTAAAATTTAAAGAGAATACGGGACGCACTTGCCGAGTAAGCTCCCGTCTCATTAATCACGCGCAATCGCCGCATTAATTAAATGCCCAGGTAAGGCGTCATCTTAAAACCGCTCACACCGTGTTGCGTTTGGGGCACAGAATTAATTAATAAATGCGTGTACGCGGCGGCAACCGTCCTTTGAGATTTTTTTCTTTTTCTAATTCTGTACTGTGGTTGCGTGTGATATTCGCCCGGTTAGAACAGCAATGCAGTGCCATTTATTATCGTTTATATGCGAACGCCTAGCACAACGGATTAATGACGGCTTGTTCAACTTATAAAATGAAAAGAAACAAACACGAAACAATATTCAGGATTATTATATCGCGGAACCAATTCAGGCGTAAGCTGCCGCATACTTCCGTGGTCTGAGAATTCCGTCTTGTGTGTACTCAATGCAGTTGAAACGAGTGAAATGTTTTGCGTGACAAATTTCTCTCAGATGTACGCCTTGTCAACGACTTTACTCATACCTCTTCTCATAATCACCCCCCCCCCCCCCTTTTCCGCCCTCTCCGCTTACACCGCCAAGCAACCGATTTTCCGTTTAAACATCAAAAACCATACATATAGGTCAGTCGAGGGTACGGGCCCTAGGTGGGAGCCTGTAATGAATTTGTCTCGCTGCTACACGCCTCGGAGAATGGCAAAAAGCACTGCTTTAAGAACACATCATCATTTACTAATTACAATATTAAATTATTTTGACTCGCGTGATTGACGAGCGTCGTTACCAGTCGCGATACAATGTCCCACTCACATGCGTTGTACGGATGTTTTATTTGCTATTTTTAATGGCAGGTCGTTTCCGTCCTAGCAGACAACTTTCTGTGACATCTTGCGAGGAGCGGAAAAAGAGAGCACCCGCGGAGATTTAATCTGTGCTCGATGCTCCAGGAGGGCGGGAAAACGCCCTCCCGTGTATTTGACTACATACAACAGAAAGCTGCCCCCGAGTGTAGTGTGGACGATTGCACGGGGGCTCACATCTCACGGGCGATGTTTAAAGGTGGCTTAAATGCGGGCTACGTAGTCGAAACTTTTGTGCCACGATAATGCCTAAATGCTTTACGGTAACTAATTACTGACCACAGGCAAGAAAAAAATAGTTGGCCACCTGGATATGTGGCTAGGTAGGTGATTTTATTACTTCGGCAAGACTCCGATTAGAAAGATGGTATGACGTTTATGACAGGTGAAACGCGCGCTAACAATCGCAGAAAAAAACGAAAAAAAAAGCAGGAGAAAAGCGAGCCGCGTTTACTAGAAGAGCCCACTGCCAGCACAAGTGGCCACCTGAACTGGGGCCGTTTATGTGCAGCCATGGTTCATCCTATCCACGCAACGGGGCTGTCAGAGCAGAGGATACCAGGCCCGGACACCTTGTAAGCTTATCCATGCGCGTCGTTGTAGCCGAGCCCCGACCCGAATTTCCACCGAAAAATGGATTGTTCCCGAGCCACGGCCGAGCGCTGATGGTGTGCTCTTGTTCAATTCATTAGTCGTATACTCGTTTGACGTACTTCGGGATGATTCCCAGTTCCCCACAACTACGTTGTTACACTTTGCTAAGGCGAAAAATGTTTTTCTTCAATTCTTCATCGAGCAAAGCGAAACTTTTGACTTATTACCGTTATCTCCCCGAACATTTGTATCAGCATTCTTGTGAGAGAAGCATAACGTTAAAACTTAATTTTGATCTTATAGTAATTTCTATGCAGTGTTTCTTGTTGATGTAGAAGCAAGAATCGTCTACATGCAAGGTGGGCAGAGGAGAATGGCGATGAGCTTTTATAGATTACGACACAGCACATAGAGGCGATTTCAGTATTTTTTTTTTCTTCTTTTTACTCCAAAGCCGGTGCTACATTGCTTATACATCATACAAAATACAGTGAGCATACAGATTCGAACTAGAGTCACCGCGAGATTCGTGCTTCGAATGTCGCAGGGCAATGAGCTCAGGGAGAAACTTTGCACGCGGAATTTGAAGCACGGATATCGCGGTGACTTATATTTGCAGACTTTCTTTTGTATAATGTATGAACAGTGGAACCCTTGCTTAAAGGCTGGACTTCATAGCACACATCAGTGATTGTAGTGTGAATATTCGCCAAAGAACGGACGAACATCGCCCAACAGCATGTTCGCTTTGCTTTGGAATCTTGAGAAGTATATTTTCTGATACGATTAGTCAATTGTGACTTTAATATGCGTCATATGACCCTTTTTTTTTTTAGCGGCGGAGCTCCTTAGGGGCTAGGCATATCCGTATGTCCGTCCGATATCCGGCGTCGGGTGCTCTTGCTCACAAGCACGTTAGCGCGTGCTCCCGAGCACGTTAGCACGTGCTCCCGTGCTCGTGTATGGCAAAAAAAGAAACCGAATCTCCACGTGGTGAATGATGTTGATTGGGGCTAAGCTTTGGTGGCGCTTGTCTGCGTAGACGGTGAGCCGCGGCATGCCGAGCCTTTCGTTCGTTTTCATCCATGTCAAAAAGAGAATGTGTGGTATGGAACGTGGTTATATACGCATTTGAGCATTTGACTGCAGCGTGGCATGGATAAAAACGAACGAAAGGCTCGGCATGCTGCGGCTCAGCGTCTACGCAGACAAGCGCCACCAGAGCTTCGCCCCAATCAACATCATCCAACACGTAAAGATGCGTTTTTTTTTGTTGTTTTTTTCTTGTTTTTTTATAGCAAGGCGCGTGACTCTAAAATTTGGCAGACAAACATATACTTACCACTGTCTTGCTGCTTTGGGTATTCTATAACATGACTGGGTAATCCGGTAACATACGCGCGACAAGCAAAAATATGTGTTATGCTTTTCATCTGTTTTTCGATGTTCTTGTAACACTTATCTGCATAATAGCCTTCGTTCAGTAGTTGTTGTCTTGTTTTTCAAACTGCCAACTTGATTTTCGTTTAGCCATATAGGCTCTTAATCTCAAACAAGACAGCGACGGCGCGGCCCCAAAAGTCTGAATAATTTCTCTCCTTCCGCCTCGTATGCATAAAATATTAGTCGTCGTTCATTATTACTTAATACGTGCTGTCGAACGCGAAGAGTACAGGATGAAGATATTTTCGTTTTTACTTTACTGTTTTGAAGCTAGGTTGTGTACTGCGTCTGCGCCTGCGAGCCTGCGTGTTAGTGGCTGTCCGCACCCTGGCGTCTATTGGCGGTAATATATCAGCGAAACTTACCCTCCGACAACGCATGGCTTTTTCGAGGTGATACTCCCAAAAAATAGAATGAGGGTGATTTGTTCACTGCCTTTATTTTAATATTAATTTCCGCTTTCAGCTGTATGAGCCGCTACCATTTAGCTCATATTTGAACAGGTGGGCGAAAATCTGCATATAAGTTTAGCCCTACAATCCATTTCTGCGTAGCGGTTGTATATATCAATGACGTATGACAGATGAGCGATACTATTTAAAAATCAAAGCAGGCGAGAATTATTAGAATGCAATTAAATGCAAAGGTGCAAGCGAGCTGGACAAGAACGACGAAATTAATCCCTGGAGAAGGGGAACAAGAGGGACAAAGGACAAACATAAATCCCCAAACACAGCTAAGTGACTGGTGAGCGACCGAAAAAATCCGCCTGGTCCGGGTATCGAACCGGGGACTTCTCCATTACAAGTGGAGCTGTGTTTGGAGATTTATGTTTGTCCTTTGTCCCTCTTGTTCCCCTTCTCCAGGGATTAATTTCGTCGTTCTCGTCCAGCTCGCTTGCACCTTTGCATTTAATTGCATTCTAATAATAACCTTAAAAATTGCAAGCTTCACCCTTGTTGGTGTTAGACTGGTGGCGGCTGATAAAACCCGTTTGCTCTACTGACGCCTAACCCCTGGTTAGCTCAGTTGGTAGAGCGCTCCACTTGTAATGGAGAGGTCCCGGGTTCGATACCCGGACCAGGCGGATTTTTTCGGTCGCTCACCAGTCACCTAGTTGTGTTTGGAGATTTATGTTTGTCCTTTGTCCCTCTTGTTCCCCTGCTCCAGGGATTAATTTCGTCAGGCGAGAATGTTCCAAAATTAACACAATGCTTCTTAGGTCAAGATTCTAAAGAAGTTGCGACGAGTCACACGCTGTAGATGAGCAATTTAGCCAGTGCAATACAACCGCTAGCCTGGGGTCTTTAACGTGCAAAGCGCAGTAGTGATACACGACCGCACGCCGGTACGATGCTCATCCAGATCGAAACGGGCAGGGGGGGGGCTCGAACCAGGGTCCCTGGTTTCTGCAGCGCGACCTTTCGCTCCACGCGCGTCGAGCTGGGTGTGCGCTTCAGCCCACTCGGCCTCCGATCCCCGGTGTTTCATATCTCTTGCACTAAGTAAAGTAGACTTTTTCCTTAAAGGCCAACGTACACTTTGCGCTTTCCCCTCTTGCCCGCCTCCAGATTTCCTATATCCTCTGAACGTTCTGCCTTGCCACAACTTGGTTTCTCTCGCAGCTTAGGAGAGGAGAGCCCCAAGAGAGTCATCCTCTCTCCAGAAAACTGAGGTTTTACGTCGGCCTTTACGCAAATATAGCGAATACTGCCAGCGTTCCACTATGGAAATCGTATTAACCGACTGTTTCATTAATTGCAACGTCTTTGGGCTGAGCGCATGCGCATTTGATCGGATGATGTGTTAGCCTTAAGGGTATTGCTTTCTTGTCACCCAACAGAGTTCTCTACCCACCAGATGATCCGCAGATTTGCGATCTAATATATGTCTTTCTAGTGTTCGCAGATCCACAGCCCTGCGTTCAGTATCCACAGCCAAGCACGTGCCCGCTCCTAGCTCCGGAAATCGAGCAAAAGCGCGCGCCATACGTCCAAACACTTAAGATGGCTCCGGCCTGCAGCCCTTTTTTGAAATGGTCCATAGGACTTTCGAAGAAAAGGTTGCTAGCCGGTTTAGGTTTCAGTGTTTGTGCGTACGACGAGTGATTGGCTCGCTTTGCGAAGCGACGGACAGGCGTCCTGGGCTGAGGAGATCGTACGCTGGGCTGAGGACTTTTCAATATTGGAATGGTGTATATGCTGAAGATGGAGCGCGTGACAGATGAGTGCAGCGAAGCTTTGTAACTGTTTCGTGCTTTTCTGTTCTTTGAACAATAAAAATAATGAATGAAGCGAACGTGTTTCTTTTTTCCAACCTGTATTTCTACTTTTGAATCCGCAAGAACGCACAAGCTTTGATAAATTACTTCACTGCACGCCAGATGTAACTTTTTTCCTGGCTTCTGTTCCAAATGAAAAACAAGAAATCCACGAGCACTCTCACCACGTCACAGAATTTGAGCCATTTACCGCCTTCCTGAAAGAGCGGTTTTTTTATTCCACGATAAATTTGGTCAATGCTGCTTTTTTTTTTTCCTCTCGCTTATCATAAATAGCCGAAGCTTCGAGCGTCTATGGCAGCGCATACTTCAAAACTTAAATTCAGATCACAGTATCTAAAACCGTAAACGATCATACGATCATTAAGTTATGAAGTATATGAACTTGTATATCTATTCCAATATACTGTACGTATGTCTCTTTCTGGTGCCTCGTTGTAGCTTTTACTTTCGGTGGTGCGATGTTCGTAGTACGAATTCTGAATTCAACTGAATTCGAAATACCGTCATCATACTATTTACAAATAATGGTAGCGATACCAGGATAGGTTCGGGATACCGTCATTATAGTCTCTAAAACGTACAACACATGCCATATTCGCTTTGAGTATTAATAAGCTGTAGCGATTATCATTATTAATCAAAACGACTAGAGCGCGCTTAGGGACTGCACAGGCAACTCTGATATTTCCAAATGTACCTTTTTTCTTTTTCTTTTCAGTTAGAAGGGGTAAGCTGCGTAGTTCACAATGTGGCGAACCGCCTCCTCCCTCCCTTCCAAACACAATGGCCGTTTCCGTCCGCGCGAACTGCACGAAGATAGCATTCATGAGGACGCCTCCATAGAAACAAACACAGCTCACTTGCTTCATCTCTCGCTTTGACGCTATGTATACGCCTGCTTGTCTTGGTACGCTGAAGGAAAGATGGACGCTGCGATGATGCGCACGCCACGGGCCCTCCCTCCTTGATCGCATTGCGAGTTGGTTCCCGTCGGTCGCGTGTGTCCACTCCCCGACGTGCCTCGGTCATAAATGTGCAAATATGGGAAATCTGCTTCTATCAGACTCGGGTAAGAAGAAAGGCGGTGAACTTCAACCTGCTTGCACGTTGTATCCTTTTTTATAGTTTTAGGCTTTTAGTCTGCGTCTATCTGTCTCCGGGAGTGCCTGTGAGTGCGCCTGCGTGGTTATATCGGCGTTACTAGAGCCCCAGCCTGTATCCAAAACTCTTTCCCTTCGTATAAAGCACTTTTTTTTTAGGAAATTTGTGGTATTTTCAGTTGAGGGTTGAAAATTCCGGCTGTATACATATTGATCGAAACCTTTTTTTTGCCGAAGGCAGGAAGGAGAAAGAAAAGATGAAGCAGGAGGGGGAGGGGTGGCTCGCCGAGGGTGGTCAAGAACAAAGGTTTTGTTTAGAGACGACAAAGAGAGAGGTAAGATAGGCAGGAAAACGGGAGCGTGAATGAAAAAGAAAATATGGTCAAAGAGCAAATCAGATGAAAACAGAGTAGTCGGGTATACTGGGACTCTTGGAGAAAAGTGTGAAACAAAATGTGCCGTAGCGAACGAAAGTGAAATAAAAAAAAGAGAGAGCACGCGATCAAGAGGGACAAAGAGGAAGAGAGTCAGATTAGAAGGGAGAGGAGGACAAGCGGCGTGTAGAATCTAGTCAAGTGGCGAGTAAAACAAAGATCGATACTAATGCGACAGAAGGGAAATCTCCCAGCTCTGGGAAGGAATAAAAAAAGTTCAAGTGCGCTATTTAATCTCGCACACTAGAACCTCCGAACGAATCGTAAGCTATGTACAGTGAAACATAAAGAAAAAAAAAATAAAGCTACAAACGTAAGATGAAGGAATCGGGAAGCGAGGTGAAATAAGAATGGGCAAGTAAGTTCCTTTTCTTGAGCCTCGGTTTGATTTTTAATCTTCTTTGGTGTTATTGTTTGCTCGCCAATCGAGGGACGTCGGGAAGGTATTCGTTTTCGGGCTCTTTGTCCGCGGGGGTTAACTTTGAACGAGTAAGCGGATGTCATATCGTATGCCTGGTTCGTAACACTCGATAGAAGGCGTGACGCCGGGAAGGAACAGTAATTAAATTTGCGCGGCTCGATTCTTGTCACGTCTGGGCGTGTCGTACGTCAAATAAGGCGTCACGCATCTCTCCCTTGAAATACGGCGTTAATACGTTCTTTGTCAAGATGCGACATCTGCCGTGTTCGTCTTCTGATCCTTTTTCTCGGCATTGGAAGACCCTTTGTACACAATGATTGTTTTAACATTCTGCGGAAGAGTGAAATACTATAATTGGTATTCCTGTTAAAAGCTTCTTGACGCGGTTTATGCTTCAAGCCATGGGGTATTGTTTTTATATAATGTGTATAAAGATAATTAATTGCACCTTAAAAACTGAAAGCCGTTTACAACTCCCTGTAACGCCGAATTAGAGCGTAGCCCTCCAGGAGGAGGTGGGAAGGGTACTGAGGGAGGAGGGGGGTCACGTGACCTCGGGGGGTCCCGCGACGCCCCCCTCCCCGAAGTCACCGAAGGTACCCGAGGTCCTCCCGAGGTCCTCCCGAACGAACCCGAGGTCCTCCCTAAAGAATTCGAGGTCCTCCTGAGGTTTTCGGGGGGGGGGGGGGGGGGGGGTCACGTGAACCCGCCCCCCCCCCCGAGGTCACGTGACGCCCCCCCCCTCCTCACCCTTTCCCGTGGTCCTCCCGAGGTCCTCGAGGGCGGGCTGGGGAGGCGCGGTTACGCCGACCGCGACGCCGACGCCGCTCAAGCCGGGAGCGGGCTCCTAAGAGCTGCGCTCTAAAAAAATACAGGTTGTTACAGAATTGGTGGCATGCACTTGACGCTATAGCACCATGCTGGTAGTAATTTCTGCTTGTTTGTACCGACAAAGACACATTGGGTGATTAAAAATCTCTGCTGCAAGTGGAAGGCCGTCGGTAGCAAGGCCGCCACAATGACAGCCCCTTTTGCCTGAGTAGAGTTAAAGTTTCTTTGTACAGGGAGAGACGGCGATGCCCCGGAAGTGTATGGGCCCTGATTGGCCCATTTGAACGTCCTGCTCTTTCCCGTGCAGGAGATGACACTGACCCTTTCGCGCTCGTTTTTTATTGTTTGAGATAAGGCAGCGGCTCCGACCGAGGACGGCGGCGGTGTCGGCCTTTTCGGACTTGCAGTGGGGAACGGCGATGTGTATAACTGGGGCGCGTGTTAACCCACCCGGCGCTTCACGGCCAGAGTCCGCGGCGGCACATTACTAAGCGACACGATAGGCGCGGCTGACGATACATATTTCACAGTAAACAAATTGCTAGTTTTGACGCCTAATACAAACCCCCAGCACCTAGTGGTGAAGCGCTACAGGCGTCGGGCTGCCTGACAGTCTTCCGCGTGTCGGAGCACAAGTCGAGCATAATGGCGTCTGTTCCCGATAGGGTCGTAAGCCAGTACAAGCAGCCAGCCCGGAAGCCAAATCTCTCATGGCGGCCACGCTGCTCCGAGAGATTTGGGGCTCCCTTCTCTAAGGGCCAATTCACTACTCTGCTTTGGATTGGAAGGTACCGAAGAAGGCAGCGTGCATATTTAAGAATAAATCCGATTTCCTACGAAATAGGTGCTTGGACTAAGCATATCTTTGTGCCCATTTGTAGATCACCGGTCACAAACTTTTGTGCTTCTCAAAGAAGGATAAGCATGTGTCCGCAGGCTTGGGTAACATTCACCTGAGAATCATCGGGCAACCGTTCTTGCTTCAGTGCAAGCCGTCTTTGATAAGTCACATGCACCTCCTTTAAGGTTCGGCTTTATATAGCCTCAAAACGGCGTCTCACGTTGCTTGTTCGCGTAAGAAGCGGGCTTGACATCGCGACCCACCCCCCGATGTGCAACTTCTCCGGCAATTTCTGGCGCTCGGCGTCACCTCCAACTCACAGACTGGCACCCTGAGCCATTGTAGAAGCCCGTGCAGACATTTAGGGCTTCCTGATTCGCTTTCTACCTGGCACTCGCTTCATTTGTCAAACGGGGAAAAAAAAAAAAGTGCACCCCGAAAAGGGGCAGCCGGAAACGGGTTGCCTTTGATCGCCTCTTGATAACGTCTAGATTAACCACGAGCGTGAATGTGCGCCCGCGTTTGTGTTCTGTGGGTTTCTTCGATTGTATTCGGCCACGAGAGGCGAATGGAAGAGAAGCGATAATTCGAGTCATTGTGCCACGTTTATCTCGGTCCGCTTTGTCTCTTCTCTTCGAACTCTGTTTTCCTTTTTAACGCGACCCTTTCTCTTTTTTGTCGCACGCTGATAGGCTCTACGCAGTACCAATAAGTCAGAGCAGATATGTCACTGTTTTCGCTTTCGAGTTGTACTAAAAGTCCGCGATCTATACCGTGGGACCTATTGCTTGCAACCCTCATAGTGGGCAGGATAGCAAAGATGAAAAGAAAGAAGGGGAAAAGGGAAGGGATATAGCAAAGAAAATGGAAAGCGTTATTGGCGTCAACGTTGAATCGAAAGGTTGGACCAAGTGCACCTTTAGTGCTCGCTGTCGCGTTTACGTCGTGAAAACGGTCGTGAATCGTCACCGACCATTCACGTTATCCGGATCACACCGGCGTGTTTACGCTTACCGCTGTTGTTTGTCTGTGCGTTCCGCGTCCGAAGTTTATTATGGGTGCCGGACGCATTGGCTCGGGTATACGGCATCGCCTCGTAAAGCCCGCCGGTTGTACGGATACGGCAGCGAGGCGAACATTGTGTGTGCGCGCGTGTGTGCTTGGCTCGCAGAAGGAGCGCGCACATTGTTGGACGGCGGCGAGTGCGGGCAGAGAAATGGGCCGGGCCGAGTTCCATCTCCCGTTTCATTTTGATCCGGAACCTCCGAAGAAGCCGGTTTACGACCGGTGCGCCCCAGACTTCTGGCTGGGCTGCACAAAATAGGTATCTGGAGAAGTCGGGACTGTTTTGTGCCCCGGTACCGCTGCAACTGGCATGGGGAGTTCCTTTCGCCTCTGATATTGTCGAATTAAAGGACTCGAGACCTCTTGCGCTTGCCTTCCTTTTTTTTATTATTTTACGCGTTAATATTGTTTGGATCGGTTGGTGTTGTTGTTTTATTTGCCAATTCCTCACCGCCGTGGCTTTTTTTCTTTTCTCTAACGTCCGTTTTTTTTTTTGTTGTCTTGTTTAGGCTTTCCAAAGCTCGTCAATAGACCGGAGAGTCCCTGATGGTCTCTGCGGTGTTTTCATCGTTTTGTTTCCCGTCCTCCGCGAGACCTCTCGTCTTTGCCCGGTAAAACCGTTCGGAATAGTTTTTTTTTTGTTGTTGTTTTTTATCGTTTTCGCCGGGGGTTGTTTTCCAAGTCGGTCCAGTGCGCGAGTTTTCTTTTTCATTTGCGCGAAAGAAAGGTTAAGGACGTGCGTCTTGAAACTTTCAGCCCGTGTGTTGGCGGTAAATTGAACCGAACGACGTGTTCGTCTTTTCAAAATAGGGGCCTCTTTTGGACGACCTCCGCGATTCGCGGGAGGGAATGGTCGACGTCAGCTGGAGAAGAAAGGTTCCCGTTGCCGGCTAACTACGGCTTGCGAGAGCTGTTCGCGTGCATTGCATTCTGCTGCTGCATGCCTCTTGAGGAGCATTTGGAGCTGTCCGTCGGCTAGGGCGGATACGGGTCTTTATGTGTTTTTTTGTTTTGTTTGTTTGTTTTTTTGTGTGTGTGTTTCCTGCTAGAAGGTGCACTATCCTGTGGAGGTGTTGATCGTGCTTTTGGGCGGGGAAACACGAGAGCAGATTGAATGAGCGCCGAAATTTTTTTTTTTACTTGTTAACTTTGCCAGATTGTAATTCGGTGTAATATCAGACAGGTTTGGGCCCTTAGTGATTCTTGCAAAAAATAAATGGTAGAGATGCTACTTGGACCTTACGCGCTCACCGTTTTCCCTGTAGCACTTTATTTTAGAAGGTGTTTTATTTGGTTCAGCAACATTTCTTTATATTGCCTGCCAATTCGGGAGTAGAGCGGAGCAAGAGCAGATAATTATCGGCGGATATATGTTCGTGTGCACGTTAAACGATTGAATGAGCATGACAGTATGTCAGACATGTAGGAAACGTGTTTTGTTTTGCCGTAGAGGACGACGAAAGCAAAAACGGGACTCTGCAGAGTCAAGCTCGGCCCCAAAATGATACTTTACAAAGTTTACGACTGTGTTGTTAAGCAACACTTTCACGTGTTCGAAATTTATGCAATTCTATTTTTGAAAAAAAAGAAAAATGAACCCCATATCTTGTTTTAAATTTTTTTCATGTTTAATATAAATATGTAATCTTTTTTTTTTTTTTCATTTGGTCACATTTTATGTATCACACTCCTCTTTCATACCGCTTGCACGTTCACTTTAGGGAGTAGAAAAAGCCGCTTGAAGTCATCTAAAGTTTTCCTACGAAAATTTATTTCTCCTTTCTCTCTCTCATACAGACTCGAGCGCGTGTCACCGCGAGATCGGTCCTTCGAATGCCGCGTGACAGAGAGTTGAAGGCGAAACTTGTGCACGCGGCATTCGAACCACGGATATTGAAGTGACTCGTGTTTGCAGACTGTATTTTGTATCATGGGTATTAGCGGCGAGATGCTTTGGTGGCGCCCTCCTATGGTTCCCCCTTGTGACGTCATTACCTTACAAACAACAAGTTCGATGGTGTTTGTAAATGGCATGGTGGAAGCTTGAAATCATTGCACTCTCAAAGAAACACTGCCAACACCGTCAAAATTAAAGTTCTTTCATTCCTCTTATTTCGTCAATGATAAATCCCCTTTCCGACGTCATAGTTAGCGTTCAGCCAATCGTGGAAGGCCGACCACAGCGACGCTTTCGGTGGCGCACGTCGCCAATAAACAGTGTGACCCCGCGGCTTACCGTCACCCGCTCCTGCTGTGCCATTCTTTTGCTGGGACTGGTGTTCTTATTGACTGGACACAAATCCCATCCAAGTGCTGACGCATCTTTTGTCTTCAATTCGTGCCCCGCTCTGGCCTCCACTAGGTGACGTAGAGATTCCAACACTGTGGCCTTGTGATCTAGCGAGTGTTGCCATCGAGCACAGACTGCGCAGACTGCAATAAGTGCGGTTGCGCACGCCATAGTTATCCCAACGCATTACTGAATTCGTTGGTGCTTACTTGCCTAGAGGTAAAAAAACAGCGAAGTCGGAGTCGTTTATTAAAGCATGAAATGCTCTTTAACGTTATCCCCAATTCATAAAGTTTGTCCGCCCGTTCGTTTGTTCGTGCGTTTCCCGCTAAATTTAGCGGGAAAACTGGCGTCTTGTGACGTCACGTGACCTATTCACCTTGGAAAAATCGACGGCACGTGACCTATGCGTCAAGTCAGTTTCCCCACTAAATTTAGCGTAATAATTCACGTCTGGTGGCCAAAGTCTCAACTCGGTTTTCCCGCTACATAGCGGAAAATGTACGCCACATGACCTACACCGCAAACACTTACACGCTAAATTTAGCTGGAAAAATTTACGTCTTGCGACCCAGACACCAATCCAGTTTTCCCGCTAAATTTGACGAGGAGAGTCGACTTCATGCGATCTGACGTCACGGAACCTATACAACCATTCAGTTTTCCCGAAAAATTTAGTGGAAAATTATACGTCACGTGACAGACGGAATCCCTCGCCGATTCCCTATAATGCATATCATGCATCGTAGGACTTTCTAGGTAAAGGTCGGAGCCAATTTTCAATTAAAGCCCCTGAAGTCTTTATTTGACGCAGGGTCCTTATTGTGACGAATCACCAGCGCCCAATTTGCGTCCTAAGGTAAACTGTTGAAGTTGCTGGTCCCCATTCCACGGTGAAGCCCGTCACCTTCGCTTACCCACGTTTGACCTGTCTATTACGTGTTCGGATCGACGTGTAGTGAAACGGCGTTTGAGAAGATGTAGCAACTTATTTTGACGACGCTACAACCGATGTTCTTGCAGATACGAACACGCACGCAGAGACGCACAAGCCACATCCAACAGTCCCGCGAAGATGCACGCGCGGGGAGGTGGGGTCGTAAATACGCGGCGCAAACACGCCCGCGCTCGCTGTGCGGACAGACAGCGGGTGCACGCACATTTTCTGGGAAGCGTCGACGCGCGAAGCTATTCCGGTGCGTCTGCCGCCGCTACCATCAAAAGTAGCAAGGCTGGGGGGACACGCGATGAAAACTCGAGGCCAAGAAAGATGAGTCAATATTCTGTCGACAGGCCCCACAGGAGCTCCTTTTCGCGGGCAACATACAACCAAAATTTTGACAAAAAAAAAGACAAGAAACGAAAAGAAGAAAGATGGAGCGGTTCAAAACGAAAACGAAGAGTCGAGCAGCTCTTGTTCACACGTCGGGTGGAGGAGCCCGCTGCTAGACACTCGCAGCCGCCTTTGGGACCGGGACGCATATGCCGAGGACATGGCGGGGGAGAGGGACAGGGTACAGAGAGAAAAAAAAAAATATGGAGGAAGGCTCGCATATTTTGAAGCTCCTCAGATGAAAAACCGATTTGTATGCGCGCGAACAAAGATGTATGTACGCAAAGGGGTTGTCCTCATTTGCATCTGAAAGAGATCGGATGCTTGGGCGACGTTGCTCCCGTGGTTCGTCCCATCGTCTTCCTTCTTTTTTCTTCCTTTTTCTTTTTTTTTTTCTAAAGTTAGTTGGGTGTCTTTTGCTCTCTGGCTCGCGTTTGGGTGTCCTGACATTCTTGTTTTGAATATTTACGTTTCAGTATATCTCTTTTCCGGCTTAGCTATCATGCGAACGTCTTTTTGACGCAGGTCTTCGAGGACTCGAAGTTAGTTTATATTTATTGTCACCTCAACGCCAGAGGAAACAAAGAATAAAAATAAAAATTGCGAAGGCGTTAGGACTGCTGAGACAGCAACTCAGGCTCGCCGGCCGAAATTGCTTGTATTTTCCCCAGTCGGCGCCTGACTGTAAACAAGACCTGGTCGGGCTGTAAATATCCTTTGGTTCGGAATAGCAAAAACAACCAATTTGTCTTTGACACCAGAGAAACAGTATGCCTTTTTTTTTTGTTGTTGTTCTTTAACAGGGCGTTGGGACGTACAGCAATTTTTTATTTGGCTCGAGTGACCATTTTTTGTTTCTTATCTTCTTACAATTTTGTCGAGACTCCGGTTTAAAATGAGTCGTAGTGCCTAACATGTTCGAAATGAATTCCTTCAGAAGTCAGCTACTGCCAAAACCCTTAGCGACGAAGAAAAAAAAATGTTCTTAATCAAAACAAAAACTCAGATAGAAGACGCTTTAAGAAAACTTTACAGGCGTACCATTTCCCCAAAAATATAGACCGCATCCGAAGGCACAGAAACCTGCTGAATATTAACAATATTTTCAAACAAGGGAATGGCTTTAAGCTAAACAGAGAACTTATCTTAGTTTCATTAGTTATTTTACTCAGTTCCATCCCGTTTCGGTTATACTCGCTATTTGACTAACGCCTCAATGTGGCTGAAAGTTTCAATTTGGATAAGAGGTTGCCCGAATATGATGAATCGTGGGTGTCAGGTCTTATAGACGTTGTCGCGGATTTTCGATGCTTGTCTAAGTGTGGTGTGCGATATTTGCCGCGTTGTAAATTAAGCAAACTGAAAGTTCACGACTTGTCTGCTTCTGTCTTCTCACAGTCGCAATTCCTAAGGGAACAGTGCAGAAGCGCGGTCGCCTACAAGGGAAGTCGAAATCTCATTTGCACATTTCATCTAGAGCTGGCTCTCCGCGCGAAACGCGATAAGCTTCCGCTGCCGAGATCGTAAAACGGGCAGAAGCACTTCTATTGCAACCTTGGGGCTGTCGGCAACCCAACGTCGCCTCTTCCCGCGAGCTCCCGATCATCGACACATAGGTGTGGATGCTTGGAAGCACATAACGCGTCCCAGGATTTGCTGACTCTGAGGAATGCGCGTTTATCTATACCCGGTTTTATACTTAGCACACAACACTCCCAAAGCTAGGATTACGAGCGCGTGACATGATCTATGCGGACCGCAAGTTCGTCTGCTTGTTTTGCAGGGGTTGCGGTGACGTCATAAAGACGCCGAGCTCTGATTGGCTCCGACTGAATGTATAGTAGGTAGATCTCAGGGTGCTTTGAGGTCTACCCACTTTCTTTCAATCAAGGCCAATCAGTGCTCGCCGTCTTTATGACGTCACCGCAACCCCTGCAAAACAAGCAGACGAACTTGCGGTCCGCATAGTCAGTGAAATTAAGATAACGCTAAGGAGTGTCTTTCGGACGCCCTGCCTGAAGCCCGCGCCCGTCGTCGACTTCCGTCCTGCTCGGGCTGTGCGTGCACTCTGGAGGTCCCCGAGATGCCGAAGCGTTATCGAAGGTGGGACCGCTCGACCTAGCGGCGGAAAAACTGAAGCTCCTCCTTGCCCTCCTCGTCCTGTCGGTGACTGTGGCGTCTCGTGTTCACGAGAGCTGGTGAAAAGCGCGCACTAAATCCGTACACAAGCTCGCGCTAGCAGCTTTCACAACGCTGTGCAATCAGCACCTTATTTCTTTTTCTTTTTTTTTTTCTGTAGCCCCGGCATCAGTGTCGTTGTTCCGATATAGGGCAGTTTCGCGTGACGTACTTCCGGCTCGAAATCTTGCCAGACGCCGTGTTAATAAACATTCGCGCTGTCTTTCTATGCACGAAGACAGGGTTTTTTTGTTTTTTTTTAGATCCTTTGAGTTTATTTTGCGTCGTGATGGACTCAAATATGGCTTCCAGTGAATACCTCTTATAATAACCCACCTTGGGCTACCCATAGACGCCGTCTTCCGGCGCCCCACCGGCGGCCAACTACTCCCTGGCCCAGCTATCCCCCACCTTCTGAGAGGCCGCATTCACCACGCTTCGTATTAAATAACCGCTGCGCGAAATTCTCACGCATTTCTTCGAGAATCGGCGTGGCGGCAGCAGAGATTTCGTGCCATTTTTTCTTGCTGTAGTCGGTTTGCCCTTTACACGCATGTAGTACGCCCCTGGCTTCTCTCGACCTCCCTCGAGCCAAAGGTTGAAGTAGTAGAACAACAAAACAACGTCAAATAATTACCAATGTAAAAAAAAAAAAAAGTTTAAACAGAACAAAGAAAAGTGCGTTCACACAAAAAGTTCGCGCTTGAATTTTTAGATCGCAGATCTGAAATTTTCGTGAGTTCCGCACGAGGAAGGGCATACCAAGATCCAAAATCAATTTTATCGCTAACGTCCCCGCAACTTTCCCCATCATAAGGGCAAACGAGCTTCCGTTTCCTTTAAAAAAAAAAAAAAAAAGAAAAACAATCTGTTTTTTACTTCGAATAAAAAAAAAGGAAGATATTCCTAACATAAAAAAGAGTATGAGGAAAGAAGGTGGGAAATGGGAGGGTATACGTTAACTTAACTGGTGTCAGCGATGATTATTTTTGTTCTTCCAGTACTTTCATTGTAATCTTTAAAGTATTTCCTCCGCAACTTTCTTTCAGATAAAATTTCTCGTACACTCTGGTTATGGTTGCGTACAGCGATGTCGAAGGCACGCATAGAAAGACACCTTTTTAAGGCGTCTTCCACGCGTGAAAACGTCATCAATTCAAACAGTCTATTAAGAAAAGCACAAAAAAACATACGTGCTTTTGTTTTCGCTAGGCCTTCACGCGACATATGATCAAAATTGTAGCGTTTGAACGCAGTTCTTAACAATGTACTGCTAAATACATATATATATATATATATATATATACGCTTTTGATCTGGCTGACACCAAAGGAAATGTCAGTCGCGATGTTACTGAAAATCCCTCGCGCCTGCTCCATCGTCCTTCGAGTCCGATACTCTAGTTCTGACATAGCGCGGCGCCATTTTTTCTGTAAATTCGTCTTGATTTTACCGGGGATGAGCTCAGCTAGTTGGTTGTTGTACATTTCGTGTGGAACCAGCTGAACAAGTAAGGCAAGAGAAAAAGAAAAGACAACAGACCGCTGGTTCCTTCCGTCCCTGTTCAGCTGTTTCCACCCGTGATTTATAAATATAGTTGAAGTATAATTAAACACCGATATAGGTTTCACCGCTATATTTAGCAAGAAAATTCTTCCCGGTAATTTTTGCACGAAAATAGAAACATCACTCGAGTTTTGTTTTGATCTACTTAGCCGCGACGGCCAAACGGACACATCACTCGAGTTTTTTTTTTTTTTTTTTTTTTTAATAAATTTATCTACTTAGCCGCGACGGCCAAACGGACACGGATTCAGTATGGTGGTCGTAGCAATACTATCACGATTGAATATAAAATAATAATAATAACAATAATAATAATAATAATAATAATAATAATAATAATAATAATAATAATAATAATAATAATAATAATAATAACACACAGAGATGCGCGTGGTCCGGAAAACAGTGCACACGTTATGTCTACCCGCCCTGGGTATGTGGTTGCTTCCGAATCTGCGCGGCTGTGTCCACACTTGCGCATGCTGTTTTTCCCGCCCGCGGATGACTAATGACGCGTGAAAGAATTTCAAAAGAGCGCGATTTCTGCGTCGGACGCGGCGGCGGCCGCGTTCTCCTGCCGATGAATAATTTATCGGAAGAGCGAGCCCGAGCGGGGGCCACGGGCTTCCCTCGCCGGCCTGACTGCCGCCGCTGCCGTCGCTGGAGCGATTAGAAAGCAATTAGGATCGCAGGATGCTAATCGCAAACCGCGGGCGGGGGTGGGGAGAGCCCGTCGTCTTCGTCCCGCTCTCAAGATGCCAGAAATTGCTCGCTCTCGCGCTCCCCGCCGTCGTTCCCCGCTCCGCGGTTCCGAAAGATGGGCACCGGCGTCCGCGCGCCGACGCCGACGTTGTTGTTGGTGGGGCCCAGATTTGAGACGCGGAGCGACGCAAATCGTGGAAGTGTTTGCAGCGTAATGGCGGACGCCTCCTGGGGCAATTGGTCGCGAGTGGGCAGAGGCCGGGAAGCTCTCGGGCGATGAACGCTTCCGTCACTTACTCGTAGTTCGGGTTTCGAACGCGGATCGTAATGCACGTGATCGGGATCGAGAAGTCGGGAAGTGCTCCTGCCGCCGCCGCTGCGCGGTTGCTTGTTATTGCGAGGGGATGAAGAGCGAGACGGAAGAAGAGTCGGCGCGGGTAACGAGATCAATCTCGGATGCCTAATCGATGCGGGAACTCGATTCTTCTTGGATTCCGGGTAAATATAGGTTGCGTTATGAATGGAGGTTCTGCTCGATGCTTGCGCTGCCGAAATTGGGTTGCGCGGTAATCGTTACGTAAACAAATCTATTCTTTCCGAATCATCTTTTTTTTTTTAAAGCACTTACATTTTTAAGCGAACAGAAAGTTCATAGCGATGTTTGCGTGCGGGTCATCTTATGGCTGCTTTCATCATTCTGGTAACCACTATATAATTTAAACTGAACGCTGCCTTTGTTTTTTTAGGTTGAGCTGTGTAAATAACAATTGGTGAAGTTTTGTGCAAACTCGGTCGTGAAGGAAATTTGGAACTTTCGTTATAGATTAGGAAACAAAGGCTATTTGCGGAGTTTGCGTGCCAACGAGCAATTAAATAAAATTGTATTGTTCAGCTGCGCTATATGTAAGCCGTTGCATGTTTGCACAACACTCTATTTCCTCTGCTTACACAGTGTTCATACGTGGAAAATAATAATAATAATAATAATAATAATAATAATAATAATAATAAATCTTTATTCTCAAATTGCCCAGTACCAAGTTCAGTTTCGGGCCCGATCAAAGCCATCAGGGGCTTGTAGGATCAGACCCAGCAGTTTAATTGACAAAAGTATCACAGGCACCGCGACGAGGAACACACAACCAACATACAGACAATAGGCTAAGCCTCACAGGGCCCTGGAGTCACACAGGCACGACGAGGACGAGAACACAACACACACTCAGTTGGATCAACATTGTAGATCCTTCCAGTCGCACAGGCACGACAACGACGAGCACACGCCAACAATCACTCAGTTGGTAGAACCACGGAGGGCCTTGGAGAGCAGTGCGAGGTCACGTGGCACGATAAGTCGTAGAATGAGGTGGAAGAGAAAAAGGAAACAAAGCAAAAATAATAATATTAATAATAATAATAATAATAATAATAATAATAATAATAATAATAATAATAATGTAATTATTATTATTGTGTGAAATTTCTCGGAATCTCGGAATGATTTCCCTAAAACCTGGTCGTGAATTAACGAATTGCGAGGTGTCCTCGCCGAGGATAAAAAAAAAAAAAAAAAACTTTAAGACGTTTTTTGCCGTAATTTCCTCATCCCTGATAATCTCTTAGATGAGTTTCTGCGAGCTTCTAGGTACATACACTCTTTCCAAACACTTGGGTCGGCTCGCTAGAAACAGCGTCCAATCTTACTTAAACTCTGATTCCGCTTTTCGTCTTCAGATGAGAGTTTGTGTTTTAGAATATTTAATGCTTAGCTTGAAGTCAATCAAATCTCCAGGACTTGGTGGCATACGGCTGAGTGATTTAAGGCCGGTTCACACATACAGCGGAGCGCTAAGTTAGCGCTACGTGAGCGCTCGAATTAGCGCTCATGTGGCGCTTCCTAGCGCGTGATGTAGCGCTCTGTTAGCGCTCTGTTGGCGCTAAAGAAGCGCTATATTTAGGGTGCCTACATGTCTGTCTGTCTCAGGGTGAGGACATCCATTGTTGACCTGAGTGTGCCAGCGCGTGACACTCTCGCGCACTCGGTGCGTGACTTAGGCGGCAAAATGGCGTCTATACATTAGCCAAAGCTACGCGCTCGAGCTGAGTGACACCGGATCGCGCGCACTTCAAAATGCATAAAAAAAACGATTGGGCGGAAAAATGGCTGAGATGTCACCACTCAAGCAAAAGCGCGCGTGTGTATGAAGGCACTCTAGCTATATTAGCGCTTTCACGCCCCTTGTGCCGTGCTTGCTGCTGCGGCATAGCGCATGCGCGGCGATTCCTTGGTTGTTGTGTTTCTTTTGGCATTGGAAGAAGAGGAAGTAAAAGAGCCGCTCTCTAAGCAAAGGACGGACAGGCGACCCAGAGTCATGGACTCTGACCTACTAATTCATTGGGTACGACCTCATCGCTTCAGTTCGATATGCGTGACGCTGGTTTCAAGGACACGCAGGTAAAAAGAATCGCCTTCGAAAGAGTTCTGTGTCTCGGTTCCTCAGCTAGGAACAAGGTTCGCCGGGCACCCGTCGATATCTCGGTGGCGAAAGATGTCGCGCACCCAAAAGGCTCTTCTGGGAGTTAAGCCGTCCACACAGGTATCCACTAATCGCGTATGTAAGAGCATTTGTCGCATTTCTATCTCAGCATCCCACATGTCCGCCATGGTGCTGCTGATGCACACCCAACCACACGAACGGAAAGCGCAGTGCACGCGCTAATCCGCAGCACCGCGGTACAAGAAGTGCTAATGAAGCGCTAACACGGCGCTACTGAAGCGCTAACAAGGCGCTACTGGAGCGTTAACAAGGCGCTACTAAAGCGCTAACCACGTGCTATATTAGAACGAAGTCACGCGCTGGGAGCGCCACATGAGCGCTCCTTGGAGCGCTCACGTTGCGCTAACTTAGCGCTTCGCTGTATGTGTGAACAGGCCTTTACGCAGCAATTTCATTTATATTCTGGACACACATCGGCTGTTCAACAGTACAATCGATTCCGGTTGCACACATTATAAAGTTTTAGTAGACCCTTTTCGCTTTCTCGCACCGCTCTATGTAAAGCGGAGTCGCCATGGCGCACGCGCGACCCGCTCTGGGATTTGAGCGTGAAGCGTCAGCTCCTCTTTCCTCGCCATTTTAGGTAGCGCGTTCCGCTCTCACTAACACTTCAGTAGACGGTGTTTTTCTGGAAGGGAATTCGAAATGGATGCTCGCCACTTGAAAGCATGCTTGGGAGCGCGCTTGACCGTTATAAACCTCGCTGGACTAAGATGGCTGCGCAGACTTTGTTTGAAACGGCGTCCTCCAGGCAAAGTTTCGCTGTAGTCGAGAACCTCTCGCTGCTTCGGGAAATTGCCCGCGATCTTTACACGGCCCCTGAACGGTGGGAACAGGTGCTGCATTGTCTAAACCAGCAGGCTCGATTTTTCTATGCGAGATGACGGTGACGACGTTAAGAGGATGACGCACCGGGCGACGGCGGTGCCTCAGTCTGAGCCCTGGGCCTCGGTTCCTCGGAGGCGGCAGCTTCTACTTTAGCTGGGCTACCTCCTTGGGCCCTGATGCTTTGACCCCAGTGGACCCCAGTGTGCAACAGCGCCATCGTGCTCCTGGGGCTGGTTGAAGCATTGATCGGACGGCGTGCCAGATCGCCATGGCTCGCTGCTCACCCGCCCAACCCGCCTCCACGAAATCTGGACTTCTGGAAATCAGACTGCCTTCCTCCCCAATACCAGCAACCCATGTCGTCGTCATCCTTGCATGTACATACTCATCACATTATCATGTCCCATAGACGCGGCAGCACTGCGGGCCTCCATGGTACGGGCTGCTGCCTTTCCGCGGTGCCGCGTCTCTCCAGAGCCAAAAAATAAAGACTAAGGACTAAAGCAGTCGGCAAACGGACAGATATTTTGTTAGGTTACTTTAGGCAGCAAGACAGCGCGAATTAGCGAAAGTGAGTGCTCCATTTATATCTCTATTTTTTTGTTTTCCCAATCAAATGAGTTTTTTCTACGTATGCTTCGGTTTGTGATAGGGTACCTTGGTGTTTATGTACACTGCGCGACATTGTTAGCGGGAACAATCAATATCCTGTTTTTATTTTTCACCTTGTATTCTAGGGGCTGACATCAACCTATTGATGTGGAATGAACCGCTTGTTTGGGGCTCTAATCTGAGCAAAAAACTTTCAGCTCTCTCAATAGCTGTCAAAGAAATAAACTGCAAATAAAAGCGATTTTATTGTGTTCGTATTAACAGTGGAGCGCAGTGTATGTATCTGTCTTGGGGGATGACATGAAACCATTTTGCTTTGCTACACTTCTTCTCATTTCTTTTGTGTGTTTTTGAAAGTGCGTTTTTCGGCTTAAGCTCCTGCCTAGTTTCAGCCTCAATTCTGCTGCGGTGTTTTCTTGCAATATAAGACCCCGCAACCCGGGCTACTTTTACAATGCTGAAGTCAACAGAAACACTGTAATTGGATTAAATGCAATATTCACACGCACAACTGAGAAGTAAACTGGGAGTCGTTAGTAAACGTTATTTTTTTCATTAAAATATTTCTAAATGCCTTTCAGCCTAGTTGGACAAGTATTTCGCTCAGCACAAAAGCTTGCATATAAATCACTGTGATCAGTTTACGCAATCTAGTATTTAAAAAAAAAAGAACATGCCCATGGTCTTCGTAGGGTTCGTCCAGCTGACAAATTTTGCCGTCTGCGCACATCACTGTCTGGTGCTTCGCGACAAGCACCCTCTTTTGTCCAGAAAAGTGTGGCTTCGGATTCTTTGATGGACGACATGTGGGCATGCTGTGCGGTCAAGAAAACCCCAACAGTTGTCCAGAGGTGCTCTCTTGTCTTTGTCGGCCGAATAAAAAGAACAAAAAGGCACTCTTACAACACGGCAGTATTTAAACACTACCAAAACATTCCATATAGGACTTGTTACTCATATAAGTTAAAGTGTATTCCCATGGTAGGGTTGTAAACAAATGTGTAACGTAAATAAAAAAAAGAAAGATTTAGTTGTTGCTTAATTCCGATAAGCTCTGAGGCCGTCAAACTGTGAATGCGAGGCCCGCTACGCCGGAATTCAAAACAAAACTTCTGAAAAGCGTTGTAGTCTACTGCTATTGCTTAGAAGTCCAGTGTTGTGTTTGCTAAATTTTGCATTGTTTATACCTGTCTAGTTTTCACCAGACAAAAACTTGACGTGGAATATCCTTTCGACTGTTTTTTGTAACTTTTTTTCAAAACACCGCTGGGTAACATATTCGGCGACCATATTTTAGACATCGCTTTTAGTGCGAGACTTGTGACTAGAACCGGGTTCATATCCAGCATTGACGCAGCATTCGTGTCTAATACGTTTAGACTCGCATCCGCGACAAACAATGACGCAGCTCTCTTGCTCCCTAGACGCTTGGCCAAAATAAGGCGGCCTCGAAGAATGTAGCTGTACTCCAACTGGGTGTTTAATGCATTCAACGAGTAAGGCAAACAAGAAATAGGACATGTGAAGGAAGAAAGAGAAGGAAAATTAATGTTTTTGATTAAGAATTCATTAAAAATTTAAGATTGAATGCAAATTCACTATTGTTAAATAGAAAACAAATTGAGCGAGTGAGAGAGGGCGCGCAATAAAAAAAGACAAAATTTATAAGTATACACAAAAGCAACCCAGGTCAAAGATGAAGTTAGAGAATATGAAAGCTTCCCGGGTGAAGAAAAAAAGGTTGAGAGTCTTTTCTAGTTTATTTTATAGTTGAGGTAATGCATTCCTTTTTCAGACAACGCTGTTTACGGTGAGCTTACGCAAGCTTCCCCTTGAGACAAGATAATTTTTGCCTAATAGAGTTCTACGGATATCTTGGTATGGTAGCGCTTGAGGATTGTATTCTGTTTGAATATATACTCTGTTTCATACTTAGTGTGCAACGCTGTCAAAGCTACTGGCGCGAGCATGGGGCTTGATTTCGTTGATCATTCCCACGCGTTCTCGCCCAAACCACACCATAGATGAAGCCACGCGCTCGCGCCAGTAGCTTTGACAGCGTTGCACACTAAGTATGGAACAGAGTATGGGTGTGCAGTGGCAGTCCCGGACGTGTATGGCGAGGAGCTCTGATGGTGATGATTTAAGAGAAAGTTGATTTTCTATATGAGTGTCTGAAACTCCGTTCATGTGGGAGAAAGTGTACGCTGGACACTCTGGCCACTGTGTGAATGTGAGACTTCGAGCACATCACCTTTCTTTTAAATCATAACCATCAGGGCTCCTCGGCATACTCGTCGGGGGCAGCCTATTAGCGACGAGATGTTTCGGTGGCGCCCTCTTCTGGTTACCTTTCGTGACGTCATTACCTTGTGTTCAACAAGTTCGATGGTTTTTGTAATGGGCAAGGTAGAAGCCTGGAAATCATAGCGCTCTCAAAGCAACGCTGCCAACAACGTCAAAATTGAAGTTCCTACATTCCTCTTATGTCCTTTGATGAGACATTCTTTGCTGACATTATCGGCCCACCACGATTCGGCCAATTGTGGTGGGCCGACCACAGCGACGCTTTCGATCGCTCACGTCGCCAATATTCAGATTAAAATCCTCAAGCGCTACCATAGCAAAGAGCTCTAGAGAAGTCTATGAGGCAAAAGCCATCCTGTCACAAAGGGAAACTTGCATAAGCACACCGTCAATAGCGTTGTCCGAGAAAGACATGGGTTACCTCAGCCTTTTTTCTTAACCCGGGTGGGTCGCTTTAATGTTTTCCAACTTCATATTTGACCTGGGTTGCTTTTGTTTGTACTTCTATATTTCGTTTTTATTATCACGCTCATTCTTTCTCTCTGTTTTCTTTGCTAGTGTAAAGGGATTATTTACATTTAATTTTTAATATTTTTAATGCATTTATATTCTATAACATTAATCTCCCTCCTCTTTCTAACATCACATGTCCTATTTATTTTTTTGTCTTTCTCGGTGAATACATTAAACATCCAGTTGGAGTAGCGCTCTCTCCTATCCCCTCTTCTTTTCCTCGCTGTTTGTGCTTTGATATTTAACAATTAAAACAAGGGCCTATTGCCATTTTTACATATCTAGTTAAAATATTAGGAACAATTATTCTTACCGTAATGCCTTTTTTAGATACAAGCACAGCCTTTTGTCTTCAAATCAGCAGGGCTTCACTGATGGCCTAGGCACACAACCACTCCCTCAATATGTCTCAGACGGCATAAATTATTACTTTTAACTGAACTTGTTTACTTATGAGTGCTTTCTTTGCATACCAAACGCAATTGATACAGGTAGTCCCTCGATTTTACTCAAGAAACATTCAGCTATAGTTTCTTGTGGTCCTTCTTTGTTATTGCTAAAGCGTTTCGTATCTGAGCGCTCACAAATTATTTATATAAATAATGGGCCTAGTTCTAAAGTGCTCTTAAAATGTTGTGTCCCGCAAGGATATGTCATTTCGCCACTATTGTTAAATATCTATGTCAATGATAGTTGTACTGCAGTTTCCCACTGTATTCATTACGAATATACCGATGACACTCTGTTATTGACGCGTCACCTCTCCTATTCAACATAAATAGGGAGGCTCCTACTCTCTTCCAATAAGCTCATGACATGGCTTGCTAGTAATTACATTGATATAAATATCTCTAATAGCAAACTTTATTGTTTTCACAATCCTCTAAAAGTTATTTACTTGAATATTGATTTTCTCTTACACACATTACAATGCAACTTGTGCCACTGTGATAAATTCTTTAATTAAACACTGTAAAATACCTTTGAATGCTCTTGGATTCAGGCCTGATAAGTTACCCTGACCAAACAAAGGTGTTTTACAAGTAAATAGTGTTTCCTGCTTAATTTATCATATCAAACCACATATGCCTCGCGGTGTTTGCAATCGCACTCCATGTTCTTGAAATTACCACAACTTGCGCTATCTTATAATTATATTTTTGGCCAATGCTCGCGCTCATGGTAAACAAAGATGAGCAGCATCCTTAAGAGAGTTCTAAGCAAATATGCTATAATCCCGCGTCTTCAAATTTAAAAGTTTTCGAAATGCTCTTAATGCCCAGTATTCGGTCTTTGTTTTTGGTGACAGTGGTACTTCATCACAACTGAAATGATGAGTTTAATTCTCTTCGCCCGGTATTACGGCAGTTGCACAAGGTTTCGCGGTACCTCGTTCTCAGTTGCTACACTTGTTGCGATAAAAATATGCGTTCAATTTATTTTACGTGTAACTTTAATTCTTGACGCCCAGTATTTCAGACATCACTTCAAAAAGAAGCTTAGAAAAGCTTCAGATATGGCGCAGAGATTAGAAAAGCTCTGCGCCATATCTGTTTGAATTACGAAGATACGTAAATTTTTTTTTTTTCTTATTGAGTTGTAGTTTTATGCTAGGTTAGTGACCCGTTTTTCTCCTGAGGCATGTCCATTTTATTATTACTCTCGACGCTACTTGAACTTTCGGTGCTGTTATGCCTCTTGGGGGATTCTTTTCTTCATGTTTTACAGCAATGTTAACAAAAACTGCCAGTATGTATGGGACCTTCGTGTGATTGTTTGATTTTTCGATTTCTGTTTTATTGTTACCACTTTTTCTTTTTCTCAATTCCTTCCGTGTTTCTGTGGGATTTTTTTTCCCCTCTACTATTCTTTCACCAGTGCCACCATGTTTCAGTACCACAAGTCGTTGCTGACTTTGTCGAACTTTGCAATCTTTGAATTCATTTCGCATGAATAAATATAAAAAAAATAAAAATTATACTTATTACTATTATGATTACTACTACTACTACTACTACTACTACTACTACTACTACTACTACTACTATTACTACTAGTACTACTACTACTACTAATAATAATAATAATATTATTATTATTAATATTATTGCTACCCGTTCGTGTGCGCTACCAGATACCAACGTATCCTAAGACGGCGTTCTGGCAGTGGACGTTTAAAAATTGCGTGGGTTAATGCAGTCGTAAACGCTGTCACCCAATCGGGAGCATTAAACTTCCGTTCTCCAGAGCTTCCCCGAGAACTGGAACGAGGACGAGACTAGACGACCCAGAGGCATAAATCCCGTTGAAATCTGTCTATTAACTGGGCCCAACTTTGGCATTATTTATATTTTCCCACGTCGGGGCAAGGGCGACACCGAACGCTTTTCTTTATGTCACAACCGGCACTATACTTTCGCTGCTCTCTCCCCCCAGGCGTGCGGGGGGCATGACAACCGAGAGAAGGGACAAATGCGAGCAGAAAACAGCGTGCGCAAACACGGTCGGCCGTTTGTATGCCATAATCTCGCGGTCGGAAGAGGGACCGTCGTTCCAGTTCCGCGCGAGCGGCAAACCCTCCCGGCAATATTTCCCGTTTCACTTCCGAAGTGAACTGAAGCAGAGGGGCAAGCAGCCCTCAATAGTCGCTCACAAAAATCGAAACAATAAATGCGTCGTCTGCAGGGCTTTATCCGTTCGGTCGCTCGTATCCTGCCCCGACCTTGGAAATTCTCAAACGATTTGGCTACGTTACCAGAGAACGTCGTTACAAATCGGCTTCACAGCCCTCGATTCTTTTAGCCGCCTCGCAGCTTCTGCCGCGGTCCGTCTCGGACCGAAACAAAGCGGCGCGACGGCGTGGCCGGAACCCCGCATTCAGTCCGGGGTCTCCCCTCTGGTGCCTGGGACCTCGCATTCTTCGCGCGATTCTCTCCGAAAGAAAATTTAGTTGGAAGAATCTTCTGGGTCTCGCCCTCTCGCTTTCCGCGGCATGGGCTGCCGCCCTACAACAAGTTTGTGTTTTGATCCGTCCCTTGTTTCTCGATAAGCCGCTACAGAGAGGGATGGAGGGGCGCCTTTCGCGGGAAGAGAGAGAGGACGCTCACAGCGAAGCGAGTCGGCGGTCGGCCTCGCTTGCTCGCTCGGGGCGCTAAGTAGCTCCGCTCGGTGTAATACAACACGGCACGGTCAAGCAGGGAAGCTCCTCGATCTCTGTCGTCTGTCGCCCATCTGAATGAGCTTAGCGCGAGGGTTCGATCAGCTTCCCAAAATCGGCTGCGCCCGGACGGACGAGTCCAGCATTCCGGCCGTGGTGGCCGGTTCTGTTCCCGTCCCTACGGCTGCGCGACCCTGGGTTCCACGTGGCTGAGGCTAGGGTTCTTGCTGCTGGGCTGCGCGGGCTCTTTTCTTTTGGGCCCTTGTGTTTTCAGGGTTCCCCGCAAGCTTGCTACTTTGAATGCGCTACTTCCAATTGAGCTTCACTCGGAGTCCCCCCCCCCCTCCCCTCCCCCCCCCCCCCTCCCCCTTCCCCTAAAAAAAATTATGGTTGGATTTTAGCGGAAGCGATTCGCGCGCGGTCGCTCGATTCTCACAGTGGCTCCTCGTAAGGTTTAACGCTTGATTTGGAGAAGTAGGGAGCAAGTGCGCTCTAATTTAATTTAGACTCAACATATTTATTTTAAAAAAAATACGCACGCACCTCGCACGCTTATGACAAAGTATAGACACAGAAGGCCGACTTTAAGTTGACAAATACTAATTTTGGAGTACCTAAAACTAATCTATGCGTGAAATACGTGGCTTATTTGAAGCTATTTTCGCCGTCACTGGCTATTACGAATGATGAGGTCAAGTTTAGAAAATCGTGACGTACGAACCCATTAATAGCGGAATTTCGCCATAATGGATTAGAGGAGGATTGCCGGAGGGCGGAAGCGATCTACGAAGAGCCCCTGTTGGCGGCAAGCGCTGCTTTTGCGCTGTTCCTCTTTAACCCCTTCGTATAAACGGGGGGATAGGCGGCCGAGTGTGCTATCGCAACGCAACTGGGAGCATATGTGGCGGATGCTCGCACTGCAGAACCCATGGATATTGCGTTTAATAACCAGCTCTGTCCGGTTCGACTTAGATGAGCATCGTACCGGCGTGAGGTCATTGTGTGTTACTACTGCGTGATGCACGTTAAATACCCCCGGCTAACAGTTGTACCGCGCTGGATACGTTTCTCGTTTGCAGCTGCATAAATACACAGTACGATTACCTACTTTGTATAATCGTTTTAGACGTCTCGTTTGGTCGTTGACGCTAATCGCACAAGGCATAAACGTATTCCGCGTTGACTTCCCATGTGTTTCTGCTTTGTTTTTAGCGTGATATAAACTTGGTGGGAAACTTCCGCAATTTTAAGAATGATGCTCCGCTTCCGGGGTTACTGCCTGGCCTGTCAGAAACGAGCGCATTTTTTAAAGGGCAGGTAGATGGCGTGACAGGGCGCTATCTCGAATTTATTACTTTTCTTTTTTTTTTTGCCCGTGCTTGATTTTTATATTTCGTTTTTTGTCTGCTTCGTCTCACTCAGGAACAAAGGATTGATATTTCGTCCATAGCCATCCCTGACCAGATTAAGAGTGACGCCCGTATCTGCGTGCACGGCAGAACCGGGTAGCGTGAAAATGTTTGAAACCTGTCAGTTTATATCCTAAGTCAGCCCGAAGCTTTTTCGGGGATCTTTTTATTTCTTGGTGGCGAATTTAGGCGATAGAGATTCATCTGCAGAGTGGTCCCAGGAAAAAAAAAAAAAATATATATATATATATATTTAGGAACCAAAGCTGACGGAAGTGTCACGGTTGGGCCTTTTCCTTCCTTCCCTTGATTTTTTTTTTCGTAAAAAAAAGGGGAGCACAGGGGGGGGGGGGGGGGGGGGGTGGGGGGGGAGCAAGCTGAGGGTGCCTTTTGTTTCCCGACTGTTTTTTTACGAACTAGATATCTTATACAGGTGGACGTGGATGCTGCTGTTTGTGTTTTTAAAGTCCTGCCACTCGCTTGGAGAGAAACATTGGGTTTAGGGTCAGAGAAAAAAAATATGTACAGGGACCATTCCTTCATGGTGGCATATTCAACCTCTCAAAATAATGATACATTTTCAATTTTCGTTTGATTTTATGCAAGAACATTTTTTAGGATGTTTTAAATTGAAAACTTTATAGAAGATAAAGTCATTAAATTTCTTTAATTATATTTTTGATTATTAAGATGACACAAAGCTCAGATTGCATGAGAACTATATATCCAACCTCCCGTCTACGGATATCCGTGCATAAGACGTAGGGTGAGGAGTATTTTTAGGTTCGAATTAAGGTTTCAAAAGCAGCTATAGAGCCCGCCGTTCCAATATATCTGAGGAGGGAGTAAAGCACTGCTTTTCAACTGGTTATATACAGGGTGTTTTTTTTTTTTTAAGCTTTACAGATTTGTTAAAAAAACTCTGAAAGCTACACTGATGCGGTTTGTGCAGGTGAGTTATACGGCCAGGGGGGCATAGTATATGGGACAAATCGTTACGATCAGTTGTCTAATTAAGTAAAATTTATACATTAACTTTTAATAGACCCTTTCCGGAATTCTGTGCCATCTGGTGACTCAAATGGCAGTTTATTTTTTACCGTACTAATGGCGGCCATAAACCTGTGGTCTGCAGTATTTTATGGGGTACCGTCACTTTCGCAAGCCAACGGTAAACGAGAACATGCGCTTCACTGTACAGTTCTTTTTAAATCTCTTTCAGTGTCGGTGTCGAAAAAGATGCAACCAGTCAGAACGAAGCGGCAACCAACATAGACGCCTTCTAGTTCTATACGTCTAGGGGCTTTGAAACCGAGTTTGTGCTACTAAAAGATTGACTGGGCCTGAGTTAGAAATGAACGCTTACGCAGCTCTTGCATCCGATTCCCGCTTCACGTCGCGCTAACATCTAGAATGTATAGGTCTCAAATCATCTGCTTAGGAGCATCTTCAAGTTCTTTCTTCATCAGTGAACAGAAGGCCGCCATTAGTATAGCACATATGTCATTTGTAATGATGGTGATAGTGATCAAAGTGACCAGGCTGAATTCTGGAAAGGGTCTATTGGTGAAAATTGCCATATGTTTCCAATTAGAACCTTGCTGAGCGTTGTCCAAAATCCCTGAATGAGTAATTTTTAGACATACTTCAAGCGCCTGAAAAGCGCAGTAGTGCGCTGAAGTTACCGCTGGTGGAGCATGTACAAGGCTGGGGCTCTCAGAAGAGGCGGAGAAATCGCTCGGGCGCCTTACGGCAACCGCTAGCCTTGTACCTGCTGCACGAGTGGTGAATTCAGTGAGCCACTACGCTCCTCACGCGCTCAAAGTCTTTCAAAAAATTACTGATTTAGTGGTTTTTGATGACCCTCAGCAAGAGTCTACTTGGAACCATGTCTGTTTTCATTAATTAAAAGTTAATTAACGAGCTTTACTTAATTAGCCAACTGATCACTACGATTAGCCCCAAATTCTCTCCCCCTGGCCGTATAACACACCTGCACACGCCGCACAAGTGTAGCTTTCACAACATTCTTGAAACAAACAAGTAAAGCTGAAGAAAAAACCTGTATATATATGTATATATATATATACACAATATGTGCCTTATATTATTTTGTGTATGTCATCTATAGCAATATATACATGCGTATTTAAGGAAATCCTGATTGCATCTTTTTGAAACGAAAGTCGAAGTAGGACAATAATTTCCCCCTCCCCGCGATAGAACTTAATAAAGCAATACTGAGAAAATATATTTGCATTACGTAATACTTGTTTTTTTTTTTCTTTCAGATGATTCGAGTTAGGGCGTTTGAATATTGCTTGAAATCGAATAGCAAAATGTCTCTGTCCCAGAAGGGCTAAACAGGGGAAGAGGACGCTGCAACTCTTTAGCGCTTACGGGGGGGTGTCGGGGGGGGGGGGGGGGGGGGGGGGGGGGAGGGGCGGTGTCGGGTTCGGGGTCTCGGGTCGGGTCTCAAAACAAAGAACGAGACAGAGAGAGACAAAAAAACGCAAAAACAATTTGGGCGAAAGTTTAGGCATATTTGCTTCGCCGCGACGAGTTGAAATTGTTCGAGCGGTAGGTCAACTTCTATTTTTATGCAATGCACGACGCCATTGTTTTTGTGCAAAGTAAAGCTCGGGAAAAAAAAACAAAAAAACAGATCCATACCTCGTGAGCGATGTTTTTCTGCTTCATTTAGCGATATGGCCGCATCGTGACCACCGATGTCCACATCTATGCCCCGACATTCCGAAGCGGTCCAAATGCAAGGAACCTTTCCCTCTGTTTTCTTATATTAACTCTATGGTTCCCGGAAAAGGTTCCTGACAACCGCCTTTTCTTTATCTTTTCGGGTTTTGTGCTCGCTTCTTTCGCTTCGCATGGAAGACGGCAATCTCGCGACGCTGGACCGTCATCTCTGGACGCTGGGATGGTCTATTTAGAGCACGCAGCTCTATTCTTTGCAAGCCGATGATTTGCTGAACCTTGATACAACAGATGGTGTTCTCAGAGCGATATTTTAAAAGCGTTGGGGTAGGGAGAGTAGCGAGCACCTTTGAGGGCTCATATTCATTTTTCGTCGTCATCTCGCGCGGTATTTTATTTTGCTCTGTCACTGCCACACGGTGAAGGTTTATATACATATATATATATTTTTTTTAACATAGAATCTACTCTTTGCCCTGCACGACTGTCTGGCGTTTATCGCTAAGATGTACACACGCACGCAGGCAAACGTAAAGGGTTCTTTTTCTTTTCTTACTGTTTGGTAGTAAGTGACGGCCGAGACTCCGGGCGGCGATCAACTGCACTCCGTCACGAATTCCCCCGCGTCCCAATCACGTACGCGAACCCACGGCAGAGCGACTAACATACTACCAATGCGCGCACGAAAACACACACACGCCCGCACACCGACCCACATACACACACACACTCAGAAAAAAAGAAAAAAGCGATTCGTCCGGAAAGTAAAGACGCCTAGGACGCGGTTCTTGGACGTGACATTGATTGAACAAGTTGAAGTGTATAACCTCTTTCACCCCGTTTTTTTACTAGTATTATTATTTCTTCCGGGGCTCCCTTTCAACCCACCACACGCTTTGGTGGCAGAGGGACTCCAACACTAACGGCGTGACTTTACGCAGTAAGAAAAGTAAAATGAAACTGGACCTATCCTGCTGGTGTTTCGGTGCAACCCGAGATGGCTTCCGAGAAGAAACCGGGAACACGATACGAGAAATAAACTTTATTATATTTGGGACATGTCGACTGTGCGTGCGTGCGTGCGGGTTCGTGGGTCCTAGGCATCCCCAGTCGGGGGCGAGTCCGAAAATTGCAGCATTTGCCAAAGTACCAAAGTTAGATTACGACAGACCCAATTTCGGGTGCCAGTTTTTCAAGGGAGAGCGGCAGCGGCGTCGCGGATGTCTAATTTCCCCGAGTTTTTTTTACATTTTTTTTATTGAATTAAACCCGAGCGTTTTTCTTCTTTTTTTTTTTTTTCTTTTTCCATTCCTTAGTGCTTCGTTCTAATAAGCTACCTTTTGCTCTTTCGGGATTCTGAGAGCATTTTGTCTCCCTGGGTGTGTGTGTGCCCGGGTAAGCGCGTTTTACTTTACCTTGCTCGTTTTCCGGGCTTCGTCCTTTTTACCCGGGCGTCTATCAGGCGAGCTGTTCGTCGTCCGTCCGTCTGTCCCCCCCCCCCTTTTTTTGGGCCCTGTATAGTTTCCCTCGTTTCGGTGGGGTCGCAGTTGTTTCGGAGCCGAGGATGGGGGGATTTATTTCAGCGGGCCTGGCCCAGCCGCACTGATATATAACTCCCAGACGAACGGCCATAAATCCCCGCACAAACCTTTCGTTTATAAGCGTTTCCTCTTCATTTTTGCCCCCGCGCGTCCACGAACGGCCCGGTTGAAGTTTCATTGCGTTGTTTACTGCGTCGGTTCCTGCCGTGTTCGTCGTCCCTACCGTCCGAGGCGTTTGCAAGGCGGTTCTCGTTCCTTAACCCCTAAAAAAAAAACGTTTTTTTCTTTCTCTCTTTAATCCGTGCATGCCGTTGTCACCTACTTGTCCCACACGCTGGCGCTCGCTTTTTTTTTTTTTAATTTTCGTTCCCACTATGCCGAAAATAAACACGTGCCTCGTCGATGTCAGGCAAAATTGTTTCTTTTTGGCCTGCCACATGTCGTTCGTTATATGTATACATTTACGTTTTGAAACTAAGGCGTCTGACGGGAAAGAAAAAAAAAAGGAGGGAAAGTGCTGAGGAGGAAAGCAAGGAGTCTTGTTCCACGATGCGACTTAAAAAGAGGCGACGCCAGCCTCTCCGTGTTGACAACTGAGGCAGGGAAGCGGAGGAGGCCGCGAAGTGCGGGGAAGGGGGAGAGCTGCTGCTAAACTGGCTTTGAAAGGGAGTGCGGCGTGTGCATTCGTCCGATAACGCGAGCGACGCGCGTCTCTGCGCGCGCCTACTTAGTACGCCGCGATTCCCCGTCTCCGTGGCGCGTCCGAAAGCTTAGCGCTCTCTTTAGGGACGGTGAGATTTTACTGTCTGAGTACGAGCTTGCGGGATCGTTTGTTATCCGAATCATACGAGTTGTATGTTTCCTCTATGCTTTTCCTGTTGTTTCTTCGGCTTTGTAACTGCTGATTTTTCCGACGAGAGCGGGTATAAAGTGCAATTTGTTTTTGCGCTTGACAATACGAAATTGAAGGTGGAAACAAGGACTGCAGACGCCATTGGAAGCGGGAGGCTTCCGTATTTTTCGATTCAATACAGGAGCGAAGAATGCAGAGGCGACGCCTGCCCGGCTTTGAGGTTGTTCTCGCCGCGAAAGGGAGCGATAACTAATTTATGCAGCTCCGGCCAAATTAATCTTTCAACAACAAATACATGCGGGCCAATATCAAAGAGCATCTTGACAATAAGGTTGACGTTTAATGCAAGGTGTGTGAAGGGAACACTGATGACGTCCTTTTAAACTCAGTGTGAAGCGATTACATTATCTTGCCCGATCTAGCGTGTGCCGATTTGATCCTGTATTGAAAAACAAAATAAAGTAACCATAAAGAAGTATATGCGTTAGACAAAAAGAAGTCAAACGTAGTTTTCAGGGTAGCAGTAGTAATATTATAGTTACATTGGTACCACTGTTACATTTGTAAATTTGTGAAGTTTGGGATTATAATTCTTGGTTATTAATTCGCTCGATACCTTTAACATTTCATTATTATTAATTATTCAATTGCCCAACTAACAAGAATCATCAAAAGCGATTCCGGATAAAGTAAGCAAATACGTAGAATGAATGCTTATTGCATTTTTCTAACGTATAAATGAAGCAAAAAAAGAAGCATTTGATAGAATCACGTTAAATATAATATAGGCAGAAGAACCACACACATCGAAAGCGGAATCGCTTCACATATGTTTCGGTTTGCGCCACCTAATGTGCGACATCAAAATTTGATGGAGGAGTTGGGCTGGGGGCGCCGAGGCGAGCGCAGAGAGGAGAAACGAAAATCCCATGTACAAAGTGCTGCAAAATCAATGTAAGAGCAGAAGCGCAGATGGGGCGGCGAATGTCACAGGAATCCTGAAGTCGATCAGAGGGCCGGACACGCTGAACGCAGATTTCATTTTTATAGTAATCGACGCGGAACGACGATTTGAATTGTAAACGAAAGGAAGATGCCTGGCGCTTGGAGACCGATCTAGAAACCGAGGAACGTCTCTCAGGTCTGGAGAGTGAGGCCGAAGCGTCAAGTGGTATTGGATTCTCGCACCGGATAAAATTGGCTTCAGAGATAGGAGTCAGGTATAAAGGAGAGAGTCGAATTTGCGCTCCACGGAGTCACGCAAAGAGGCTCTCTCTAATTGACTGGTTAATTCAGTAACTGGATGATTGTTTGAGAAGGTGTCGGGATGTTACAAGAAGGAGGAGATTATAGACCTGGTATTTTACTGTGAAATGTGTTGACTCGCTATTTTTGTTTGTCAGCTGTGTCTTATGCATTCAAGGCTTATCTTTCACCTCAGTTTTCAAAATTTTTCAGAAATCGCCGGTCAAAAAAAAGAAAAGAAGGGCTAAGGGTTAGTGAATATGCGTCTAGAGCTGGTTGTTTAGTAGATTCTGGCACTTCCACGAAATAAAATAAAAATATCGCTGCTACTCAGAGTTTCTTATACCTATTTCAGTCATAAGGACACCCTATTCTCGTGTTGATATGTGTAAAAAAGCAGGAATTTGGAAGACACGTGGGCATCCGCTAGGAGCCAAGTGTCTACCTGGCTGACGGGAGGGAAAAACCGAAGGACATGGTTCGCACGAAATACACCTGGGATGAAATGCTTTCGCTGGAGAAACCGTTAGTGCCGCAATCAAGAAGGTATTATTGCCATTTCTATTTACGTTTATTAAAAACGCCTTGTGCGAGTGTTCAGAAACAAAACAAATAACGAATGAATATAATTGGATCGAAAAATGGTCAAACCAACACGCGAAGGAAAGGTGGTTGACCATTTTGGAAACAACTTAAAAAGGAGCCTCCTATAGACAATTGCAAGCTTGAAGTTCTGGTTAGTCGTTGCTTTGACGAGCTTGGAATTTCAGTGTTGTGCCCGCACGAGTAGAGACACCACGACGGCGAGTCACCCTGCTTGCAACCGTTTATAGGCTAGCGCACACCAGCTCACAGCGCGTGGAGCGAAAGCTCGCGCTGCAGAACCTAGGGATCCTGGGTTCAATCCCCATCTCTGCCCGTTTCGATCTGGATGAGCACCGTACCGGCGTGCGGTCGTGTATCCCTACTCTGTGGTGCATGTTAAAGACCCTAGGCTAGCGGTTATACCGCACTGGCTAAATTGCTCATCTACAGCGAGTGACTCGTCGCAACTTTAAAATGGCTTACCAACTACACGCTGTATAAATACCCACACAACCCCAATCATCAACCGTTAATTCTCCGTTTCACTTTTAGCACAAGAAAGGCCGAAGTTACAAGCGCGGACATGTGGCCCTGAACAGTGACTGCTCTGCACGAGCGCGCGCGCTTGGCAGACACGCTAAAAGCCCGGACCTCGCTCTTGTAGGTTCTGCCACGCTCACGCCTAATCTGAAACTAGTGAAACGGAGTATAGGAGCCTCTAGAGAGAAATCTCCAAAATGGCTGCCGAGTACAGTTGAGCCTAATGCGCCCTGCCCCGCGATAGCTAAAAGTAACCGGCGGACGAAACGGAGGAGCCCCCAGCACGGATTCAATTATGCGCCTACGCCGCATCATCGGCGCTGGTTGGCCAGCCCTCATGTCGCTTTGGCGAGCGCTGACGGGAAACGCAATAATTTTGTCACCGCGTCATGTACCTCGGACCGGAGCGAGCTTGGCGAGAGGGGACTCGAGCATCGGACGAAGATTGAGTTTTGCGTAATTTCATTTTAGACTTTTAGACACGGGGTCAAAGAATGACGGCGGAACCTGTCGGGGGGTGTGAGCGTGTTCCTCGGCGCCGCGAATGAAAATGCCGACGTCCCGCAAGGAGATGACGTCGTGTGCAATCTCTCTAATTCGGTTTTACGTGAGCCTCGCGTTCTTAACGCCTCGTTGGCGGAATGTAATTGAGACGCCGGGCTGTCGAATTTGCCTTTCTTTACTCACCTTTGAGAAGAACAGAACGTAGTAGAAACCGGGGAAATACGAGGGGTGTCGGCAAGTATTCCCATCGAAGTAGGTGGAGACGATTTTCTTTATTTCTTACGTTGAGTAATTCACGAGAATACCTTCCAAAGCGCTAACACTTCCACGCATGCGCCAAAGACGGGTGCAACTTTCTCGTGATTTGCTCTTTATCATAGGCGAGTTCGCTCGGTCTGAACGGGCGAAGAGGACGCGGATACCTTAAATACGCAATTTTCGAAGCGCAGGAGCGAGTTGCTTCCTTTCGAAAGCGTTTCAAAATAGGCCAGTGTTCAAACGTGTAAAGGCTGGACATCATAGAGCCAATAGACCAGGCCGTAGCCAGGATTCTGTTTCGGGGGGGGGGGGGGGGGGGGGAGGGGGAGGGGGAGGGGAGGGGGGAGGGGAGGGGAGGGGAGGGGAGGGAGGGACTGAACGGCTTCACTAAAGCGACACCTAGCTTTTTCTTTTGATTTATTTGTTATCAGTTAAGAAAGGAAAGAAGTTACAACTCCCTAAATTCTAACGAAGGAAAATTATTTGTTGTCTAGGGCGCCTTATACGACATTAACTACATCTACGAGATGTTCCTCAAAACGTGAGCTAAAGCGTTCCTGCGAAAAGTAGGTATTACACAGAAATATAGGTTAATGTACTATCGGTCTAGGCGCCGAACTGTCCATATGGTAAAACTAATACCATTCGCTATTCAGTTTACTAAATACTTTGAAGTAATTAACGTCTTAATTAGGGAATTTCAGAGCGCAGCTTTTAGGTGCTCGTTTCCGGCCTGAGCGTCGTCGTCGTCGCCGTCGGCGCGACCCCCCGTGGCATTATGAGATATTTCCCATAATGATGTCACACGTGGCGTCAAGTCTGACGTCACGAGAGTCACGAGTGACGTCATGTGTGACGTCATTCCGTGACGTCACACAGCGCCTAAATTTATCGGAAAAATTCCCCGGTAAATTTATCGGGGGAGTTGGTTCCGCTATATGTAGCGGGAAATTTGGCGAAAATTTCCCGCTAAATGGAAGGGGATCAGGAGAAGAGCGGAAGGTAGGGGAGGAGGGGCATACCCTCCCTCCTCCTCCTCAATAGCTGCGCTCGAATTCTGAATTACAGAGAATTGTAAGCGTCTTTCGTTTTTTTTTTTGGGGGGGGAGGGGGGTTAGAGTTTAATTAGAAATTCTCTAAGGGTCATCAAAAAGCACTAAATCAACTCACTGTTGAAACATAGAAGGCACGTTTATATCATTTTACGGCGTACCAAAAAAAAACAAAAAAACTTTCAGCCTTTCCACTTTGGCGAAGACGGAAGGTCAGCAGAGCTTTACAATCAGAGGTAATGGCCGGTCGCAAGTCGGCGAGCCTGAGTGGAAGGGCTGCCGCCACCTCTGAGCGACAGCGGCAACCCGATACGTGTCTTGCTACCGTCGCTCTTAGATGGCGGTAGGGGTCCAGAGTTCGGTGTCTTCATTTCTTTGCGGGGACACAATTCTGAGGAAACTAGCCCTGAACAGCTCAGCTGTAAAAAAGAAACGCTCAATTCGGATGCGGTCCTGCCCCCCCCCACCCCCCCCCCCCCCCCCCCCCCTTGCCGCTTCGCCCCTCTTGTAGGAGGGAAGGAACTGTGGCGCGCGTGCTTTGCGCGCGTTTCACTGGTGCTTCCGTAGATATCTCCTAATAAAACCACAAAAAATATTCCTGTTTTTGTTACTGAGAAGTTGAAACATTTCTAAAAAAAAAACAATATAGAGTTGAACTTCTGCGTATTTTTACCTCGTGAATCTGAATATCATCTTCGGCTTCTCGAAAGATGTAGTAAAACGCGAGAGAACACGAAAAACCTCCTCCCAGTTGTGACGCTATACTAGGATCTTTGGTCCGCCAAGCGCTTGTCGCTCATGTGGGCAGCGCGTGCTATTGCAAGGTTGCCAGGTATGATCCCCCTCACTGACGCCTGTCGTGACGTCTTTTCCATACTTTTTATTTTGTTTTAATAGGAACAGTACGCGTGCATATCTTTAATTGCCACTGAAGGTTCGCGAGAGCGGGAGATTCTGCAAACTGAATATGGCGTCACGCCCCGTGAGAGAGGGGCTTTGGCGGTACTTTAAAATTGATTTCTGGAGCCTCAGTGCATCAGATTGAAAGTTTATCTCGATATTCGTGATCCCGGAGGCCAGATGAAAAAGATTATTGTATTCCTATGCAGAACCGCTTCAGTTTCCTTTTATCAAACACGTTCCGTGCTCCGGCGTAGTGCAGCGTACGGTGTGAGCTGGAACGGTCTCTTTGTGCATCCTTGGCTTACATGCCGGCCTTTGAGCGAGCTGTGGTTAAAATTAGGAATGGAAGGCGAAGTCACGGTCCCATGTTTTGGCCTAGCTAAAACATTAAGAGGTCACCGAGCTCGAAAGTACTACAACCCCCTCCCTCCCCGAAAAAAAAAAAAATAAAAATAAATAAATAAATGGATTGGTATTTTGAGTTCATATTGGTTGCGGCGGTAGATGCTGACTTCATTCACATTCGCCTTCATTAAGATCTGTCTGATTAAAGCGAACAACCAAGTTATCGTTGCGTCACAAGTCGACTTGAATGTAAAGGATTCACGCGGCGTTCTCAGCCTTTGAGGCGAAGAAACTGAGACCTGGCCGCTGCTGTCTCGACTTACGAAACTACCCCTCATCTCCAGCCGATGCGCACGTTAAGGTGTTTCTAAGATAGAGAAGGGGGCGACTGGGCAAAGCATTACCGCTCCAAGAGCACCGTCCCCGGCGCGGGCGACTGTGCCCGCTATTCCGCGTTCCCGAGACTTGTATTTTCCGACACATTTCTCTTTTCGTGTTTACTCGCTGCGACTTTTATTATTGTCGTTTATTCGCAGCTAATGCGGACTCCGAGGTTGCCGGCGTGGGGCCGTTAAAAAAGCTCCGTGCGTCTTATTTATTCAACCACCGCGTCGGTCATTACGAG
>NW_024609835.1:201332531-201417672 GCF_016920785.2 Ixodes scapularis
GATGGGGCAGCTTCAAGTCAAGCCCGTTTGCTGTAGTGACATATAAATGTAAGCCAATGTCTTCTCGAACAGTGACAAATTGCCACAACACATCCAGTGCGTTTCTCCAGTTTAAAAATATACCGCACGTTTTGGGCAGCATGTCAGTAACCAAAACCTCAAATCACGATCATATAAACACCGCTCTTAATTATAATTAATATTAAAATAACCTTCGTACACGCTCTAAACTACCGAAAGTTCTCGTGTTTCGCCAAGTGATCAGCCGTCGCATGTGTCAAGCCCCCCACGTTGGACACCCGCCCTATTCGGGACGTCGCACATTGCCCGCTCACGCGGTTACTCACCTCACATAAAGCCAATATTTCCGTTGGAACAACTCTAGCAGACGCCAAGAGTAGCACGCTTGGCAGGAGCCAAGCGTGTACGCTCGTGTGTGCGAGATCAAGCGCTTTCCTGATAATGTCTCGAGACTATTCGTTTGCTTGACTAGTGTATACTGTACTGCATTTTTTAATTAAAAGGGTATATCTTTTTAGATAGGAAAAAATGTGATATGCGCGGGGACTATGGGGAGTGAAACGTCATTCTCTCTAGGGAGTTTTAGAATAGCGCACGCTAAAGCTTTCCGTACGCAAAGAATAGCGTCGTCGCCTTTGCGCATGCGCCGAACGCTAACCACGTTTTACGCCTTGCGCGTGCTATTTTAGCGTACTGTATTTTTTGGAAATTGCGTGCGTACGCAAAGAGTCTTCGCGCTCATCCATGGAAGATTTGTGATAAGAAGTTGGCTAAGGCCAAGACGAGCTAAGGAAGAAAAGGGCGGCTTCCAGGACCACTGATCTCAATGACAATTGCTGGACCGCGCTTTCCGCTCGCGCAGGTAACGCCACCCGACGGCCATCTTGCTCGGGTAGGATTTGCGGCTTTGCTAGCGTTTCGCTGTGGTTTTTCAGCGTGCTATAGACACGTTATCTACTCGTTCGTCGTCATTCGCTGAAGGAATTTTTTTAAGACTCTGTGTACCGTTGAGACTTGCCGCTGTGAACACGTGAAAATTTTTACGAAAGCGCAGTGCAGCAGGAGAAAGCCACCACTCGTCGAAAGCAAGTTTCGCCGGTCTCGTGGCGGGATCAAAGATTCCTTGACACGCCGAGTGCTGCATCTTTGTGCGTTCGCACGCTTGGATACCGATCAAGAATCGACGCCACACCAATTTTCTGAAGGTGTGTTGCGCGTAGATGTCTTTAAATCATGTGTATTTATATATATATATATATATATATATATATATATCGGCCACGCAGTTCCGGATCGTCCAGCTGTTTCGGTGAGTTGCTATCAATAAAGGGGGGGGGGGGGGGGGGGGGCGGGGGGAGTGACCTGTACGTGCTCTTATTTACTATTAACCATAGCTATGTTCCAAATCTACTCTAATGGATTACGTGGGAGCACGAATAGAGCAACGCTGTGGAGCAAGGACGGTTTTCGAAAGCAAAAGTAGAAGACGGCGAGAATGAAAATCTTTGAAGCGTGGCTGATATGGTCCTGTTCAATCTGTTGACCAATTGCAATTGGGCGAGCCGCGCTCAAACGTCAACTGCAGTTAAGTAGGTTGATAATGAGCCAGCACTGATCAGTGATGAGGAGCTGTTGTGCACGGTATTGTGTAAATCGTCTAAGGACGAAAAAAAGACGTACCTTCCGTCGCTACTGGCCGCTGGAATAAGCTTGTTTCTAAACTGCGAGGGCCGCAAGTATACAGTCGTCAGAGTAAAGTAAGACGCTGATCCAGAGGCACATACGGCTTCACTCACATTGCACTCGCAAAACATTTTCACTCGGCGTCGATTCTTGGTCGATATCCAAGCGTGCGAAGACACAGAGACACGGCACTACGGCGTGCCAAGGAAGCTTTGAACACGCCGTCAGACCGGCTAAAGTTGCTTTCGACGAGTTATGCAGTTTTCCTGCGACACTGCGCTTTCGTACAATTTTTCATGTGCTCACAACGGAAAGTTTCCACGGTACACTGAGTCGTAAACAACTTCTTCGGCGAATGAGGACGAACGCAGCAAAAGGCTAGTAAAACCGCAAATTCTACCCGAGCAAAATGGCCGTCCGGTGGCTTCATTCGCGCTGCAGCGAACAAGCGGGGAAGCGCGATCTAGCAATTCTCATTGAGATCAGTGTCCAGGACCATTTCGGCGGCTGCTTTGGTGGCGTCGTTAGTGCGACGTCAGCGGCATCCTTGCGACTGCGATTTTCAATACCAGACGACATTGCACTCGGTTGGGAAACGATCACCGGAAACTTGGTGCTTATGACGCGCGAACACTTCTCGGCGAAGGTACGTTGTGCGAAGTTCAGAACACGATGCCTTTCTTGCCGAGGCGTCCCAAGCGCACATGCTTGGGACGCCTCGGTTCTAAAAGTCCCTACTGTCCCAGCACACACTACCTTTTTTTTGTTACTTGTATTTTGAGCGTATTCACCATAGTTGTCTGGCTTTCTGTTCTGCAGAAAGCCAGAAACATTTTATAAAGTATTTATGCTTTATCAAATTTATGCAGAAAGCCAGAAACATTTTATAAAGTATACACCATCACTGTAACGAGATGTTGTATTGGCTCTAATTACTCACATTAAAAATTTACTTTGTTACTGAGTTGTTGAAACGAGCCGTTGGCTTACCGTACTAGTTCGTTCTTTTCTTCTTTTTTTTTGGATTTGCTCTTTTTGTATTTTTGTATTATTTGCTTTGCTTCGTTCTTTTTTTATTAGCTGTAACAGCTTCTTGGATTCCAAGATGGGTCTTTTTGTCTTTTGATACGCCTATTTGTTTTATTTCTGGTTTTAGTTTCCTATTTTGGACGCAATATATCATAGCAGAGTGGAAATCTCCGTTCAAAACATTGACTTTTCTTTCAGCTTTGAAGCGACAGCCATCCATTCAACTGTCCATCCGAAACCTCAATTGGGTTCCCGCCACGCCACCGCAATCAATACGAGTAGAGTAAACGAAGGGACATAGAATGGCCAACAAAAAGAAAAGCAAATAAAAAATAAAAACAGAAAAGAAAGAACGATTGACCAAATGGGCGAACATTTCAGTCCATCGCTTTCTTTACCGGTATCGTGCTTTTCGGGCGCTCAATAAGAGGTAGCCGCAAGGACGACGCACAGCTCGTGTGTGCTCGGGCCAACTCTCGCCCCGCCGTCCTCGGCGTTCTAAGCCGACCGAAATTCCATTTCGCACCTAGCTAGCGCCCAGCGGCCCTTGTTTTTCTCTTTCTGCGGGGACGGTTGATCCAATTGCCCACGGCCCGCCCGCACTCGAACAGAGCCAAGCCGCAACTCTCGCCTGCTTCGCCTCTCGGCCCGGTCCCGGTTAAACTTCTCGCCGCTTCCGAGCCTGCTGCAGCGCGGGCAAGCACTCGCCGCGGACTCGGAAGTAGCGGCGGCTTTCCAGCTTCGTTTTGTCTTCGTTCGGATGCGGGGGCCCATTGTCCCGGGAGTCGTCGCAAACGCTCAATAAAATGACATTCAGAGCTGCGCAAAGGCACTGAAAACTTCAATGAATAATGACATCGCTCATTTGTGATTTTTTTGTGATTTAATACGGTGTCAGGAGCCTACCCAACATTTTTTTATGGTGTTCCAGAACCCCATATATTTTATAAAAAACAAAAAATTCAATTTTCTGAAATCGACACTGACACACGAGTACGAGGCAAAAGATAACTGCACCCAACCAGTTTCTTTTTTTTTTACGCATTTTTGGCGTGTTAAGCAGACGACGACGAATCCCGGACAAAAGCTCACCGGACAAAAGCTCACCGGACAAAAGCTCACCCATTTTTTAACAGACCCGGACAAAAGCTCACCAAGAGAAAATTTCATGTTGGTCTTACAGAGAAACCAAGTGTAGAAAAAAAGGCGATGAGCCTCCTCTTAGCGAATTCGGCCACCGCGAAGCGGCGTGTACGGATAAGTCAGGTGAGTTAACATTTTTGTAATGAGCCGCCGCAGACTGCCGCCGCGAAGTGGCGGGAGCGCAGCAGGGGGCTTGGGTTAACACGCGTGAAGTAGAAAAGCCTTTTTTAAATAGCGTCCCCTTTTCGATAAACTGCATATCTCTTTTTCACCAGCTCAACATGGCTTTAGAAAATATTTATCTTGTGAAACGCAACTTTTGTCTATCACCAGCGACTTTCAATCGGCACTTGATCAGGGATCTCAGGTGGACTGCATATTTCTAGACTTTTGCCAAAGCATTTGACAAGGTATCGCACCGACTTTTACTGCTCAAGTTAAGTAAACTTAACATCGACTCTAACGTGTTTAACTGGCTAGTTTCGTTTCTAACGAATCGGTCACAATTTGTAACGTGTAATGGTACTAACTCCTCTTCTGCACCAGTTTCTTCCGGAGTACCTCAGGGGTCCGTTCTGGGACCTCTACTCTTTTTAATATATATTAATGACTTGCATGCGGTGGTCTCTTCTTCAATTAAAATTTTTGCTGACGATTGTGCTATTTATCAAGTAATATCTAATGACTCTGACTCACAAAAACTGCAACATGACCTAGATTCCATACTACACTGGTGTGAACTCTGGTCAATGGAGCTCAATATTAATAAATGTAAAATAATGCGCATAACACGTAAAGCCAACTTCAATTTTGTTTATAGTATTAATAACACACCCCTAGAAATTGTAAACTCATACAAGTATCTGGGTGTGATTTTAAGTGCTGACCTTTCCTGGAAACTTCATATTAACTATGTGACTAACAACGCCAATCGAATGCTTGGTTTCCTCAAACGTAACTTTTATCTCGCCCCGTCATCATTAAAACTATTTCTTTATAAAACACTAGTTAGGTCCAAGCTAGAGTATGCAGCTTCCATCTGGGATCCCTCTACTCTTTACCTCGTTGATTCACTTGAAGGTATTCAAAACAGAGCTGCACGTTTCATAATGGCTAACTATAACCGCACCGCAAGCGTTACATCAATGAAAGATAATTTGTTACTCCCAAGCCTCGCACGTCGTCGCACAGTCTTTCGTATTTGTCTTTTTCATAAAATCTATCACCATATTCCTCAGCTTAAATCCCAACTAATCATCCCCCCCTACTTTGTTTCAGCATGCCTTGATCATCGTCACAAAGTCGGTGTCCCATTTTGCCACTCTAACGTTTATTATGACTCTTTTATTCCCAGGACTTCCAAAGACTGGAATCGCTTACCTGCATCGCTCACATCAATTAATGATCACGCACTTTTTTGTACATCTATTGCCAATTTCATGTTCCCTGTTCCTTAAGTATTGTATATTTTGTTCCAATTGTTTATTATGTTTACTATTGTTCCCACTCCCCTCTGTAATGCCATGTGCCCTGAGGGTAAAATAAATAAATAAATAAATAAATAAATAAATAAATAAACTGAGGCTCTGCTTTCTCTAAACCGGGCTTCAATAAAACGTGCCCGTTCTCTAAAAAATGTTTCGACGAAATGGCATTCGATCAACGGTAGTAAACCCTTGCGTGGGATGAGGCACAAGTTCACCTAAAAATGGTGCAATGTTCATCGCGTCCGCATTTTAGTTCAGCCCGTGTTTCGCCCGGGCAGCGAAAAAAAATCAGGTGAGCTTTTGTCCGGGTCTGTGAGAAAACGGGTGAGCTTTTGTCCGGTGAGCTTTTGTCCGGTGAGCTTCTGTCCGGTGAGCTTTTGTCCGGTGAGCTTTTGTCCGGTTACCGACGACGACGACGACGAATTCGCGTGTACCGTCTGTCGTGCGATTGTTTTGTCCTTCCCTCCCCTCCGCTCGATGTTCTGCGCTTGAAGATCGATTGGCGTGTACACCGAACGACAGTACCGAAGTAGGGGTCTCACGTCTGTCGCAGCATTGGTCCGTCTAGCGCCGCCAGCGCATTGTCCAGCCCGCGGTACGTCGCCATATTTAGAAGGACGTAGAACACGATACTTCCTGTGACCTGTGCTGTGCTTTTTTGGAGGAAAAAAAAGGGGGTTCGAATATTTCCTAACTTTAATATTGAATGTTTGCCTTAGATGACCCACAACTTTTGAATATATTTGGTTCGCATAGTTCGAACGCTACCTGACCATCGAAAAGAGACTGAGAGCGCTTGAAATCGCTCAGTTCTCGACCGGCTGTTTTCAGACGAAAACCGAAATTGACTTTCGAAGCACACATTTACGTTCTAGGTATAATTAGAATCTCATAGTTCATGTTGAAATAATAACCGCCGCTAGCGTAGCTACTCTCCTAGTGTCCCTTTAAAGTGTCATTGAGCGTAGTAGTAAGGTATTCGTCCGAACATGCTTGTGTGTAATAGCAGTGGTACCGTGCACTTTACTGTTTCATTACTGATGAGGGTCCATAATTTAAAAGAAATGTTTACTTTAGAAAGCCGACAATATCAATTCCTTTTCCCACCAGGTTTGCCCTTATTGCCCTTATTCCTTCCGCCTCGCTCGGAAAAAGCGAATTGACACGAGAAAACACCCCCGAATCGCCCTACAATAATTGAGCTGTAGCGCTTCAATTATTGGATGGCCCCTCGGGGGGAGGGGGGGGGGGGGTGCTTGTTTTACTTTGCTTTACCGAGCGAGTTGGAAGAAATAAGGACAATGAGGGCCAACGTAGTGGGAATATAAATTGGGATACGGTTCATTCGTGACATGCGCACTCGTCACAGGACGATTGGTCACAGGACGATTCGTCACACAGCAACATTCGTTATAGGATGACTCGCACGCGGCCAACCAGTCCTACAATAGTTCCTCCTCTCAAAAATGTGTTTTTCAATTTGGTTCGGGCGCAGACAACGTGCCTCACCTCATATCTTAGTATGTCTTTGGCTTTTGAAAGGCGAAGAATTTGCAACAAACGTTTTAGCTTCTGGTTCAGTCCCGAACATTGAATGTTGGTTCGGCCTGACAAAGTGGGTCACCTCTTCTCTCAGCACGTCTTTCGCTTCTCAAGGTCAAAGAATTTGTAGCAGACGTTTTAACTTCTGGGTCCGCCCCAAACGGTGAATGGGGAGGCCATATAAAAGCGACCATTTTCGAACTCTCACTACATTCAAAAAGATGGAGGTGATCGCAACAGAGAGAGGTGGAGCCATGCAACTGCACGAGGGGCACTCGTACACAGGCATGCAGCAGAAAGAATTCCGATACTTATTGGTTTTCTGGAAGAGGTGTATGCAAGGCAAGGTAAAAACGTATTTGGCTGCCAGTCGGGTTATTGCTCGTTCAAGCCAGCAACTTAGGTCAACCTGCTGAAGAGTCGTAATATGATGAAAGGAAAAGCGGATGAGTATCGTAAGATTAGTTTTTCTAACTGTTGGTTTATCTCACAGTGGGAAGTCGTGAAACTGCTCATCAGGAAATGTGGGTGGTTGTTGAGATTTACAATTTACTATCGTCACCTGCCCGGTCGATGTGACCATTTGCTCGCATGAGGAGTCATCCTGTGACGAATGTTCCTATGTGACGAATCGTCCTGTGACCAATCGTCCTGTGACGAGTGCGCATGTAACGAATCGTCCTCATCCCATATAAATTATTCTTAGCAATTTTCTAAAGTGAACCTTTTTTTGAATATAAATTAGGCGCGCTAATCAATAATTTTCAAGAAATAAAGCACATTGATTTTTAGCCCTATGATGAATTGAGTCTAATATACACACATTAAGGAACTAAGTGTGAATAATACTTTGAAGTAGTGAAGTAGTCAGCAATATATGGCGTTACGTTGTTGGTCCTCCAGGTAGTGTGGGAGGCAGGTTCCGCTCCGATGGTCCGGAGCGTGGTGGCGCGAACGTCGCTGAGTAACAGGCCGACTCGCTGCTCGTAGAAAACTATGTACATTTATTTACATCTGTCCAACTCCAAGTTGCAAGTCCCAGCTTAGTAGACCATCCTCACTTGTGATGAGTCTCGGCCCAAGTCTCCGACAAAAAGTCCCTTTCTCTCCCCAGTCGCGCGCTTTTGAGGACGCTGACCTCCTCACTATCAGGTGAGGATCAACGAATCATTTGAAAGTTTCGCTGAAGCCACGTGACGTCCACCATCCAATAGTTGGCAAATGCGTCGACCCTCATTCGTTAGCTTGCCAACGGACTGAAGCTGACAGCTCCGTAACTTCGTCCATGCATCCCGTTGCAGACACAGCGGCGCTTCCCCGGAACCCCCAAGAATCCCCGTAGAATACGCAAGCCTTCAGATTCAAAAGAAAAACAACATCCCTTTCCTGGAGGTCATCCTGATGGGGGAGACACAGGAAGACGCTTTCCAAGGCGGACGCGTTGGCGGAACGGCGCACGCGGTCCCTCGTTAGATATACAAAATACCACAAAATGACAGGGAGGGAGGCGGCACACACGCTGCCGGAGAAGACGACCGTCGCCCGGCCGATCGAGAAGCCGGCCCTACAGGGCTTCGGAAGTTAACTTATGGCTTCCGCCGGAAATACTTTTCAGCTAATTAACCGCAATAATATTATTACGAAATTGAGACATATATTTAGTAGTCAGAAGGCAGACACGCTGTAATAATTAGTTTCTCTTTTGATACCTGTAAAATCGGTATTCCGCGAGATTCTTATTTATTTATTTAAGGAGTTGGCGTCGTCTGTGTAGAGGCCAAAACATTATTCGAATACTGGTAGTACAACCAAAACGAAACATCATGAGTTAGACAGAGTCATAAGAACATCGTAACATAATTGTAGTACAACCAAAAGAAAGATCGCTTGTGTTATATTACTACGCGATTGATTGAAGTGCCTTAGACAATTTGTACCTTGAACGTAGTAAATGGCCGGTCGTCTACATGTGAAAGGTTGTTTAGAAGTTTTCTTCCTGCCTCGCGAAGTGCAAGTACAGTCGAATAACAGATGGTATATTAGGTTGTGCATGTTCCGGTTTAATCGATAAACATCCGCCGGTGACAAAAATACAAAAAATCGGTTATTACCGAAAAACACCGCTCGTTTAATGTTCCCGCCATGGTGCCGGCTATTTTCTTCGAAACTTGTCCCCCGTAGAGGTTTGTCAAAGGTGTTATCTCGTGGATCCTGCATGGATCTTGCAGTGTCGTTTCACAGTTCGCTGTGGTTCTCGAAAGACACTGCCAACATCAGTATGGTCAAGGTCCACTGACCTTGGAGAACAGCGTCACTTCGCCTAAGGAACGGAGGTGCAGGTGCGTTTATTGTTATCAGTTTAGTTTCAACGGCTTCCGGGTCTATGGCTTCAATATGATGTCCTCCACCGCAAAAGGTGCACGGAAACTCCGGCCACTTCCGCAGTAAAGGCGGATTATGTGCGTCTCTTCTCAAGTGTTGATAACACAAACTAATGTAGCAAGCAAGAAGAAAGCTATGCGTCTTTGTGGCGATCCTGAAACTAAAGTCAATGATGCGACTACAAAAAACAAACTAAAGGAAGATCCACTTGTGAATTTTTGTGCTAGGCATTAGCATGACCCTTGGGCAGCGCTACAGACGCCCCCCTCTGGGAATGGCGGAGGCTGACCCCTTCTTTCCTTTTTGCTTCCTCCAATGTTTGCTGCCTCTTTTTTGCCTCGTTACGGGGTCAGTGTTAGCGTGTCCCAAAGAGGGGCGGGGGGGTGTTGTGTTTCCCAAGGTTTACGCTGACGCATTCTCTAAGAATCCACGTATGGATTTTCCGGTAATTGTTTTTCACCCCTTTTCTGCACTCTGCCTGTCAGAGGACGTCGACGCACTTGGATACGGTTATTCATATCTCGTGGAAGGAACCACATCCATACAACTCGTGGAAGGGACCGAATTCATACCACTTGTTGAGGGAAACGCATCCATCATTTTAACTACAGGCCCACATCCCAGCCCACGCACTGCTACTACGGAAACCCAGAGCGAAGAACAACCGGCGACGGCAGAGCGGCAACTGAACAGGCCCGCATTCCACCACGCCGCGGAGTTTCCTCCTTTCTGATTATGCGGCGGCGCCAGCTGTGAGCCTGACTTTGACGAAAACAAAAGGGCTCGTTTTGTCAAAAATTCGGCGGTCTCTATCCGTTTGTTAGCGCCGGGGTGAAAGCGAGAGGTTCAGGCGTGATGTCGTCAGCCCTTCGAAACAATAGGAGCGGCGCACGCGTCACCCTCTCCCCCTCCTTCTCTTTCTCTCCCCGGCGCTGACCAAGGAAATACACCACTCTGTTTTAGTCAAAACGAGCGTTCTAATGTTAACGATTAAAAAATATCTTCAAGAATTGACGTGCCCATCGAGCTGCTTCAAGAAAATTAACGCCGGTTACTCCCTCTGCGGCAGCATTCATTAACATTGAGTAAGGGTGTAGAGAGCCTCATCGGTTTCTCACATTTACGACATTTCATTCTTAGCAATACAATTGCGACAAACTTAACTACTGTATATATATATATATTTTTTTTTCACCCATAATCTCTGGTTTTAACCTCATCACGAGTTGTCCAACAGATGCAGTTTAAAAAAATGAATAAACACCGAAAATGTTCCGATGATTTCTTCATTAATAGACACCGAGAAATTCACACCCTGTATATAGTTTCCACACAATTAAATTTGACAGTTCGAAGTGTGCGTTTAGCCAAACCGGTGCGAAAATTCCGAATCCCGTAGAAAAGCTCACCGTAGAAAAGCTCACCGGAGAAAAGCTCACCGGAGAAAAGCTCACCGCAAAACCGGCGGATGCGGAGAAAAGCTCACCGATTTTTTTTCTTTTTTATGGAGGCTGTTGGATCATGCGTAACATGTATCAATTCATTATCAGTAAAGTTTGTCAGCTTTGTCAAAAAGAAAATGTCGTTTTTTGTATTATTTGCCAAGCTTATTAAGTATATTGCTCCCAAATTAATAATGGCGGGCCAGTGTTTTCTGCGGCTTACTCTCTAGGCAACTAAAGCCTAACTGAAAATTTTATGAGCTTGAATAACATGAAAGAGTTCAAAACCTTATGTCTCCCTAAAACCTAAGAATCCAAACTGTAAACACCGAAATTCCGAAAGCGCGTGCGCGACAACGCGGTGCCTGAAGTTCTCTTTGGAGCTTTTATTAGCCTTTGAAAACAGGATAAAACAGTCAGTAAAATATCGAGGCTTCTTTCTTCCACGGACATGCACGTTTGCTAGCCGTTCGTGCTGGTGTTTCCGCACGTTGCCTTTGTGTGATAGTGCCCTTCTAAGGTGAGCCACTAATGACTTTCAGAGCTGCACACTGGCACCGTTGTTACTCGTGACATATATAAGAAATAGTCTTCTGTAAGGTAGTGAATAGGGCGAGTTGGTAAACGTTACACATGATGAAAACCGCTCGAAAGACGACGACGGAGTGATGGCAACAAACACGACAGGACGAAGCTGTTTTCGCAACTAAAGTTTTCTTAGTGGAATTAGCAGAAAGAAAACAGCGTAGCCGACACTAACTGCATCAACAAATACCTACTTAACTATTAGGTACTACAGAATATTAGGAGCTGAAACGGTTCACAGACTGCTATTCATATTAGCTCACAAAGAACAAACCTCTTTATTTGACAGAGCTATCGACAGCGCACCCTCAGTTGTCAATAAATTGTTCTTTTTTACCAGTGTTTGATGTTCTGATATCATTTTTGCAGCTTCATTAATATACAGAATGGGTGATTACTAATTTCTGAGGAATTAGTAAATATGGCCAATGACCTTCAAGAATACTGTAAAACCCTTTATTTTCGCGGCCCCTATTTTTCGCGAATCGGTCACAGATGACATAATCGCGACCACTAAATTTCGCGAATTCCAGACGCCTGCACTGAAAATCTTCAGGACCGAAATTTTCGCGCGCCCTTAAATTTCGCGAATTCTTCAATTCGCGAAATTCGCGAAAATTGAGGGCTCGCGAACATTAAGGGTTTTACAGTATTACAAGAAAGAGGAATTTTTTTTAATGAAGTGGCGAATGAGAACTGTGTTAAATTGCCACGTTTGACGCTGAATCCGCTAAGTTAAAAAAAAATATATATATCGGTGAGCTTTTCTCCGCTTCTGCCGGTTTTGCGTTGAGCTTTTCTCCGGTGAGCTTATCTCCGGTGAGCTTTTCTCCGGTGAGCTTTTCTCCGCCGCCCGAAAATTCCTGCTTATGAGAAACGTACACCTTGGCGCAATGAATATCGGACCGATTTATTTGATGGGTTACGTGACACATTATAGTTGAGGTTTGGATCTTGTAAATGTAGGCAATGATCATGGTAGTCAGATCCCTACCAGGTGATTGTCTTACACTTTATACCTGCAGCTTTAAAGGCTGAGAGCCTCTAGAAGAGGACACTTCCGGAGAATAACGAGTGAACCAGGTCACTGCACGTTACCATTTAGAGATTTAATGCATAACAGCACAGGTTTGCGTCTCTGCTGTTGGTGAGCAACATAGGGAGTCTCCCAGTAGTTGTTCTCGGACAATCGGTCGATAACCTGGCGATTCAACCACTACGCCTCCGAAAATTTGTTGGGCAGCACCGAAGAACGCGGTACCACTACTTTCCTGCCTCGAATCTCAAATACTGCAGCCCTACTACATGGATGGATCCGCGGATAACTGAATTCCTAGGCTAAACTAGCGCATGTCCAAAAAAATTTTACATCGGCTGCTAACGACCTATGCAGCCAGTTTTGGTTTTACGCTTTCAAAACAGCTTTAGTAATAGGGCTAGTGAGATCTGCGATTGAATACGGCTGTGATGCGAGAGACCGGAAAAAAAGTGGCAACGAATATCACAACTGCCAGGTTAACATTTTTTTTGTTTTTTTTTTGTTTACTACATTATATGTTATCTAGGTGGCACCTGACCTTTTCTGGTTCTCGCTCGAGTTTCGAGAGCCGGCCTAGCCGGAAAACCTCACTGATGGGTTGCGAGTGCCAGAACCGCTTCTTGCTCCAAAATATTCAAGTTACTTCCTCGGGTCGCACTACGCAACCAAACATGCAGAAATGCCAGCGACGCGCGTTACCTCTAGCACGCGCACTAAAGGTGCATCCACACCTGCGTTGGAATGATAACCACGAAGCGAATCCATTCAGTTTTATCATCAATCACGCGTGGAATGCAATATACCAATCTCACCGAGCGTTGCACGCGTGCGTGACGCCGCCATAATTGTAGTTGACAGGAGGCAGGCGAGAGTGCACGGGTCAGCTTGTGCCGTCCCGTGTTCTGCTCGTGCCGACCCGCAGCGACGTTATCGCGCGTGCAGAATGGCTACAGTTCCCACGATGCATGCTGGCTGGTCAGCATGCATCGTGGAAACTGGCTGTTCAGAGCCCTATATGTAGAGAGCTTGGTCATTCATGGGAAGTAGAGGAGACATGTCAGGAGGCGCCATTGGCTGACAGTGGGCATGGCGTGTTCCAGGCCGTCTTCACGAATCAGAAGTACGAATCTGGCCAACCAGAAGCCGGAAATAATACCATGGTGGTGGTCGCGAGAAACGAACTTAATAAGTACGTCGGAGTAACTCTCGATGACTGAAAATATAGTGCACATGATATTTTAATCACAGTCATCCAAAATCATAGTGGAGGAGTTCGACCAGCGGAACGATCGACAAAATCCGCACTCCAGGCTCTGAGGGCCGGGAATCTGCCGTCCGAACGGCCACACTCTGTCCGAGCAAAACAGAGTTCAGAGGTCGAATTTGTTTCTTACATCTTTCTGCATGATCATAATCGAAACATCACGTGCACCCTACTTTCAAACATGAAGGGTTACTACATTTAACTCTTGCGCGCTTATTAAAACCATATACCTATGAATAAACTAGTTCTCGTTCCGACCACTAGGGGATTCCTTTCGGCTTCTGGTTGGCCAAGAGAGCATGTCAAGCCCTAGCTCTTTCTGCGTCTTGTGCACGCCCTCCCTCTGCCCGCGCCTCCCATTGACCAAACTCTCTCTATACACGGCTTTGTTGCTTGTGAGATAGGTCTATAGACGTTTTACTAAATTACCCAAACGCCGAGGAGCATGCTGCGAGTATAGTTACACACGCCGCACGTGCTGGCGTCTCGAGAAGTCTACCGATCTAAAGCAAAAGCCTAAAGTCTTGCAAGCACGTTCATCAACGCCTGATATTGGGTATTTACTTCGAATGTTTTTTTTTTTCTTCTAAAGGGAAGGCGAGCACATGCTACGCGTATACCTACGATACCAACATTCTCGTTGATGCTTAGGTAATTTAGCAGTAGATCCACTGGATCTATAGGAAACCGTGTTTCCAACCGGATAGCCAACGCGGCCTAACCGCCAGTGTGGATAGGGCGTAAACATGCGAGCTCCCCAGCCATCTAGCGCATCCGCCGAGCAAACGCGCTCTTCATCCATCTCTTTTATTTTTTTTTTATGATTGTGTACAAAAAAAGATACAAAAAAAGAAGAAAAAAAAAAAAGAAGCCGCAGCACGCCTGAAATTTTTCATTTTCTTAGTTCAGGTATGTGTCGCTCTCACAATTATTTTGCCGCTGTGGCCGCGACGCAAAAATCGGCGGCGCTGCGATCGCATCCAGCTTGTCGCCTTCACATTCCGTCTTTCCACTGCCTTGGTGACGATAAAGCGCGAAACACATGTACGACGAAACCTTCCGATCCGACGTGCGGACTGCCGGAATGACCTTGGGGGGCGAGGGTTTTTGCAGCATCGGAGAGCGTTGAAAAGCCTCGCCTCCGACCGTTGTATTGCGTGGTCGGACGTCGGATCGGGTGGTTTCGTCGTACATGTGTTTCGCGCTTAATGAATGAAAGGGCCTTGTTTCTGCAATTCTGCAATTTTGACTTGAGCAGAAATTTACGGAAACGGTGGCGTCTCGTTTTTCTTCTTAATATTTTGGTAAATATGGAAAGGACAAGGAGACAAAAGGAAACAAAGCGCAGGTAAAATATTGACTTTGAACAGTTCACTCCCGTTGCGTTCGACCCCGTAAATTTTCCCTCCCATTACATTCTAGTGCTACGGATCGCGATATTAGGCCAGCTTTTCTGTCTTTTTTTCTTTTGATAAAGGAGGCTACGCCTAGATATATCTACTAGCCTCAATTCCATTGATATTTTTTAAAACAAAAAAATTACTAACTTGCCTATTTCGAGGTTTGACTTGTTTGTTTAGACGTGATCTATAATAAGAGTTGTCTGGACCGGCGATTTCTTGGACCAAACCACTAAACACCGACCCAAAAATAGGCCGCAGGGAAAAGGTGGGCTCAAGCCCAAGCGCATCGTTCCGGTACGTTTCGAAATCGATACCGAGAGGGCGTGGGCCTCTCGATCCGTTCATCCGTATTTACAAAGAGCCGACGCCAAACAGTGCTCCCCGATCCGATACCTTCCCCGCCCTCAGACTTTCTCGATTCTCGGGAGTGTGTGTTCGGCGGGGGGGGGGGGGGGGAGGAGGATTAAACGGGGTTCGCGCTCATAGATTATAATTCGTAGATGATTTGGCAGTATTGAAAGCCCGATTAATTGTATTGAACTCGCAATTCGTATTTTGGGTTAAAAAAAACAATAAGAAATATACCACAGATTGACGCTTAAAGTGGCCTCCACCACCAAATATCTCACGGATGTAACAGGGTCTCACCGATACGTAAGATGGGGTACTCTATAAAAAGAGGTAAGAAAAGAGGTATATGAGTTCGCTTTCCTACATTACACGGAGACGACTAGTTGCGGCGAACAATATAAGCAGCCCAGTGAATGATGAAGCTCAGGATACGATTAATACTGACGAATACAACGGGCGGTGAACAATAATCATGCCGTTTTTCTGGCTCAGAGTTGCCACTAGCGCATATCGTCGTTTTTCTAGATATAATCGTATTCTGGAGCTGCTGAATTGAATGGAATCTTTATATTTTTCTCCTCAACTGGCAGTACCCGAGTTCCGCAAAAATGTAAACGTATATACTTTTTTTTGAAGTGTAGGTAGCGTTATTTGGCGTACGCCTTCGGTGATATGGGTGTTTTCGAAAGAGGTGAGACTTTCGAAGCAACGCTACCGGAAGAACCTAAGGAGTGCTAGACGGAAGGTCCACTCTAGGGTGCTGTGCTCATAGTTAACACCTAGCAAATTGTGGCTTTTATATTGATTTGGAGCGTTTATCACGACCATTTTGCTAGATACTTAAAAAAAAAAGATTTATCATACCAATGGCACATCGCTCGTTTTTGCCGGCTTTCTCACTGAAAATATTAAAGCAAGTTCATAGTTCAGAAATAATTGGCGGAGCGCAATTAAAAAGACGCGCTAAAACCGAGATAACAAAGGGATGCACCGGACAGGTATGTGTCATATATCCTTTCTTTCTACTAGATTGGTGTTAATAAGTCAAAATTTAAACATATCCTTTGCCTAACATTCTTTCTTCGATCATCATTCAGAATAACATCATTGTCCCACGCTCATCGTTGTATCTATCATTTCAGACATGTTTTAAGTGCTTCTTTTCGTGTATTTGGTCTCGGGCATCAATATATTTAACTTTAACCGGCTGGTTCGTCTTATTAAACTCTCCTACAAAAATAAAGGCGGTCAAAAGTTTAGCAAGCATTTTCTTGCTCTGTATTGCGTTGGAAATATCAACAATTTAAGTATGCATATTGAACACAATCTTATATAGGGCAGTCACGGGGTACACATTTGTAATAAGAAATAAAACAAAAATCTAAATTGTTCATGCGTATTGTATTTAAGATCTGGTTTGTTCCGCATTTTGAATAGCATAAAGCTAAATGGAAAAACGGCACTCTACTGCGGGATAATAGTTTACGAGCAACGTGCCCCAAATCTACAACTGAATTTACAACAGATTATAGAAGGGGTACCTAAATTTATTGTTCATAAAAGGGGGGGGAAGTGATAAAACAGGGTGTATGTTCGCAAAACTAGGATTACCATGTGTTTTAGAGTAGCGAAAGTATTTATATCATTGTAAGATATCTTCAACAACGAACGCAAAAAGGAAATAGCAAAAAGAAAAACAATTAAGACGAGATAGAATATTTGTTGGCACATTCGTAGGAACAAAAATACAGAAAGGCCACAAGGAAATACCAAATACCTAATATTTTTAATTAGCTGCCTGAGTGAACATTGATTTAAGATCGGCAACTGCAACAGTGCTAACTATTGATCTGGCAACCAGCTGCATTCTCAAAAGCGCCACCACAGGATATTTAATTCACGATACATTACACGCATTGTGGAGGTACTGCCAACAATTCAACAGAGTGCTAGTTAGCAGCGTTACATCTCACTTGCTTTAAAATACATAGGAAAATATATGAATCACGTAATTTTTCTTGGAACATATTTTGTACCACAGCCCTTGTAGTATCTGCCGTGTGCGTGTAGTTCGCGGGAGAGAAAGATCCTACGATATGGACAGCTTGGGGCACCTCACGATGCTTTCCCATTTTGCCATTTTGTTCCTCTCATTGTTTCCCCGTGCGCCGGAAAGTGGCCTTTGTGTCCATCGGTCCTCCCATCCGAGGGGGAAAATGCTAATCCTCCCTCGGTGGGTTCCACAACGCTGCCTCGAACTTGGGAGATAAGGTGTTTGTTTCCGGGAGGGTTATAAGCCCCTCGGATTATCGCCGAAAACCAAAATTCCCGCTGGTTTGTCGGCGAGTGGTATTACAAAGGGTGGAATCACCCTAGCAAAGCGCACATGAAGGCTGCCTAAGCGCAGCTAATACAATGTTCACCCCCCCCCCCCCCCCCCCACGCCCTTGAAAAAAAAGTATGCGCTGTGGCACCGAGCATCAGGTATCAGCGTGCAAAAGACCCCCGTGCCCCAATTTGTTTTTAGCTTCATGAATGTTATTAGTCCGTTCATTCACCGACCACTCTCCGTAGATTGCAGGGATTGGCTCTCCGAAGAGCTTTGCAGGGTAGCAGACTCTCCAGATTATTCAGTGTGCACTGACAACTTGAGAAACGCATGGTAAGATGAGTCTTTTGCATCTTATTATCACTCTGCAACCAATAGAATTGCGGCATTTGTTGATAAAAAAAAAACAGTTACGAAGCACGACGTGCTATTATAGCAGGCCAGGCCCCTCATTTCTTACACGCTAAAAAATGTTCGTGCGTCTACTTTCACGCACAAAACTCGGAGAGCCAATCACCGCAACTTACGGAGGAAGCTCAGCGAATTACAACGCCAAAACATATGTTTAGACCAAAAAACGCAGTCTGAGTTGTGACATTAAGCAATGCAAAACGTCACGCTTGCATTGCCTAATGTCACAACTCAGACTGCGTTTTTAGGTCTAAACATATGGTTCGGCAGAGCCATTCACTGAGCTGCCTGCGTAAGTGGCGGTGATTGGTTCTCCGGGTGTTGTGCTGGAAAGAAGACGCACGAGCTTTTTTTAGAGTGCAGGCTGTCTGCGATTTTATATCATGCAGCATGTAAGTTAATGCTTCAACCTAACTTTAGACGGTCCGCAAATGTCTGTTCTCAAAATATCGTGGTGCCATTCGCGACAGAGGTGCGGCTAGGTGGTGCAAGCATGGTGTAAATATATGAACGAAAAACTTAGCTCCTTAAAAAAAAAAAACTGTTGAGGGCTATTTCTTGCGGCATTCGCAGATGACGTCATGACTAAAAATTTGGGGTTTTTACGTGCCAAACCTACGACGGGCATCTGGCACGCCCCAGCGAAGGACTGAGGATCAATTTCGACCACCTGGGATCTTTTGACGCGCAACCGAAAGCTCGGTTACACGGCGCCTTCTCCGCAATAAGCCTCCGTCCTATTGCGGGCACCTCGGTCGAGATTCGAACCCGCCACCTGGGGATCCGTAGCCCGGCGCTCTCGCCTCGAAGCCACCAAGGCCGCTAACGTCATGACTGAGCTCGCCTAGTTGTATATGCAGCTGGAAGGTGGCGCCACGTGAGACAGGACAGTAATGCAGAGCCTCGACCGAGCATCCCCGTAACACAAATAAAGAGCCATGAGAAATTTCAATCCCTGTTTTCTTGTGAAGTTCAATATTTTAATGCATAAATTATTGCACAGTTAGAGTTTAACATTAAAGAGACGGGCGCCGGCAGGGTGCCCGAAGATTGTCTGCCAAGATCGGGGCCGGTGCACTCGACGCTTCCGACATCTTTCGGCGGTGGAGTTAACTATGCAAGCCCGTTAAAGAAGTCGTCTGCGAATGCCTCGGCAGATAGCCGAAAACAGGCTTTTCTTCTTTTTTTTCTTTTTTTGAACACAATAAGCTCATCGATTGGTGTTTTCATTCCGTGCTTCCTCTGGTGTGCAAGAACGAGGAGCGCACGGGCGCCAGGCCTGAAGAGAAGACGACGACGATGCCAAGATAGTGTACGGTTTACCAGGGAATACCACGCCCTGCATGAATGCTTTCGTTACTTTATTACAAGTACTGCTCCAAAGCCATGACGCACAGGGTGAGCATCGAGAGGTTTGAATATACCATTACAAATGCATGAAATGAACACCTCGAACGCCTGAACGGTCTCTTCATCATTCATGCGGTAGAATAAATACCCACACATACGGTGAGCTGTCCTGATGAAAATAATGTGAACCAGCGGCATATTTTGTCATGCGAGACCTCTCTTCGATGGCGCTATCATCGGCTACCACCTACGAAGCCACCCTTGAGCGGATGAAAACTATTACGCTCCAAAACCACTGAAGACCTTAAAACGATTTCGTTTCCACCAGCGGGAACAGCAAGAGTACGAGGCCTTCGCTATTTACGTCACCGCACTCCGTCGGCTGGGCGAAACGGACGAGTATGGCGCTATGCTCAACGAGATCTGCGATAAGATTGTCTGTGGTGTGAAAGACACCAAAGTAAAAGAAACACTTTTGGCTACTAAATACTTGGATCAGCAAACTTCTCTCGGGCTGTGTACCGCTGCCAAGGCTGCCTGGCAAGGAACACTAGAGCTGCAATCAAGATCGTCGCTTCCCAGAGAAACCCAAATGCTGAAACCCCAGGTTTAGACTCTTCAATCGTCAAGGCTGTCCGGCTCAGCCCTCCTCGAAGACTTACCCAAGCATTTGTTTTCGCTTTAGAGGTCAGCCCTTACTATCCAAATGTATTTAAAAGCGTCCTTTGTCGCTAATTCAACACGTTGGGCTAAATTGAGAAGGTCTGCATGGCCGAAGAGGGAGACCAACGACGACATCAACAAACAAGGTCGAACGAGTCTCTCGCAACACACGTAGTGCAGGGAGGTCAAGTTGACAACTGACTATGACTTGGTGTGTATATGCGGTAAAAAGTAAAACTGTGCCTCCGTATATGATAATGATGACTCTCAACGGAGTTCCTCTAGAAATGGAAGTGGACTGTGGATCTGCCGTGTCAGTGAGGCCACTGACGAGATCCTAGGATAAGGGGTACCTCCACCGTTGACGAAAGAAAACTACTTGCGTAAAACTTGGACACAGCAGAACCTAAGTGTACTGGGGAGGATAGAATTTGACCTAGGATTTAGTGGCAACACCGCTTTACTTTCCATGTTTGTTGCCAGCGGATGTCAGGCTAGCCTTCTCGGACGTGCGTGGCATGGTACTCTAGACATCGACGACACAAGAGTCAACTCTTTACGCAGCTCTCAGCTGTTGGAAATTTCTTCCGGCGTTTTTGTAAGAGCCTTAGGAGGACACAGTGGTGAGGCCATATTGATTCCTATCGCAACGAACGCTACGCCGAAGTTCCTCAACAGTCGGCCCGTTCCGTTCACTTTTCGGCCTGCCAATGCGCGGAACTAGAACATCTTGTAAAACAGAAAATACTGGAACCTGTCAGACAGCAGCTTGGCTACACTAATCGCGCTAATCATCAAGAAAAAATGCCAAGCTGAGTCTCTGCGGTGCCTTCCGCTGCACTATCAACCCGTTTGTGATTGCAAAGACTTACCCGCTTGCGACAATCAGTGACATTCGATCTACTTTGGTTGGAGGCGTTATAATTACAACAATGGAATAGATGGTTCTTTCTTTTTCGTGGGCCTCGCATTCCCGATGTCATCAGCAAGAACGCTCGGTGAGGTGTGGTATGTAATAAGTGTACTTGATATACAAGAAATTCTGATGCAGCAACTTTTACCAAGCTGGAAGGAAACCTTCTGGACGCCCCGAGGTGAGGCCTGCCCACCTAGCTCCAGACAAGAACCCCTTTTCCAGAGAAAACAACACTGGAATACCAGCGCATAAGCGCCGCTTACAAGACGACCCCCCCCCCCCCCCCCACCTCCCAGAAACAAATAAAATAAAGAAAGAACGAACATAAAAAGAAGCTCCGAACGCTGACATTACTTTTCCCCAGCGCCATCCGTCAAAACTGACATCATTTCTTCAGGGGCTTTGCTATTAGTCGAAACTGACAACACTGCCTCAGAGACTTTGCCATTCGTCGGTTCTGATGTCAGGTCTTGCACAGCTCTCATACCTCCTTGGCATTCCGGTATGCAAGGCTGCTCGCCAATCCATCGGAGCACGGAGAGGAAATACGACACTCCAGTTAGCTTCTCGCGGTAATTCCACCCAAAGGGCATTCCGTTTACGGGGAAACATATGGCACGTATGCAGAGGCGGCGGCACCCGGCAACAGATATTACCGAGAGCACGCGCAGAAAGCGATAAAAAATGGCGCCAGTCCTTACAAATGGATTTAGCTCAGGCGTAACAACAGCTACGGGTTGATGATGCGGCTGCTGATCTGATGACCGCAAACACGCCTAAGTGTTGTATCGCGTGCGCAACCTAACTTCTGGAGTTCTTTCTGCGGTCGCGATTTGTAACGTTTCATCGACACGCTTCTCTCAGAAAGGGGTGTAATTTCTTAACGTGATGACATTTTGATTACAAGGAAAACTATCACAGAGCACCATGAACGCTTAAAAAAAGTCCTGCAGCGAATATCAAAAGCCGGACTTCGTTTGCAAAAATAAAAGGGTGCCTTCTTCTTCGCTAGCGTCACACACCTAGGCTACCACATATAATCGACTGATATTGGACCAACCAAAGAAAAGTTAAATGTTACCCGCGATGCTCCAACACCGCGCAAATCACCAAGTTGCGAGCATTTTTGTAAACTCTAATTTTTTTACTGTTGCTGCCTCCGAGGTTGTGTCGGAGTGTTGGCACCGCTAAATCAACTGCTTTCCAGCGGAGCATGGTGGCAGGGGAAAGAGGTTCACGAAGAAGCATATTTCTGAGCGAATCAACTTCTCCAGAACGACAGCTGACTAGTGAACTATAACAAAGCCTTGCCTCTTTCGCTTGCCTGTGGCGCTTCTCCGTATGATGTAGGTTATGTCCTTAGCAACATTATAACAGATGAACCAGAGGCACCTTTGGCCTGCTCATCGCCACCACTAACTTCTACTGAACAAAATATGCTTAGATTGATACGGATGACCCGGGATTTGTGACGGGAGTAAAGAACATTCACAAGTTCTCGTACGTGCGTCAGACCTTGGTCTACACGGAATAAAAACAGCTCCTAGGACTGATGCACCGTAACAAACCCTTGCCATAAGACAGGTTTTCGCGGGTGCTAGGATGGAGCCTGATCTTATCAGGCTATTACTACGAGCTTGTTTATCGTCTGGGAAAAGAGCTCACCAATGGAGATAGACTTAGTCGTGTACCGCTGGCGTCTTCTGTTAGAGAAGTCTCTGGAACAGCCATGAACTTCTTGTTCTTAGAGGCATAGCAAAACCCTCCTAACAAGGCATAGAACCTTGTGGAAGAGACCCGTCATTATCTACTATTATCAAGAGTCTTGTCGAGCGCATTGAACGGTTGGTCAGCCCTGCCGTCTGAGGAGAGTTTTTGGTCCTTTTCTCAAAGAAGGTTCGAGTTATCAGCTCATAAAAACGGCCCGCTCTGGTGCGGTCGTGTGGTTGTACCACCTTTTTGTAGGAAGGAAACTAATGCTGCTTCACATCAGCCACTCAGGTGTTATGGGAATGAAAATTTTGTTCCGTAGCTAAGACTGGTGGCCCAAAACTGGACTCGGAGATCGAAGAAACGGGCAGGCTATGCTCTGTTCATAAATAGTCCCGCCATGTTCCTGCGAAGAGTCTGGCGATTCCTTAGGTAGCAAACCGTGGTCTCGCATTCATATCGACTTTAATGAACCTTTGTATAATAAGACGTTCCTGATTGTTGTAGGCAGCTACTCAGAGTGACTGGAGGCCGTGCAGATGATGTAATGACAACGTGATGTACAGTTCGCCAACTTCGTGCTTTGTTTGCTACGCGCGGGCTTCCAGTCGTCATTGTGTCTGTTAACGGTGCGTCTTTTACGTCAGCAGAATTCGAAGAGTTTTGCTTCCAAAATTAGATCCGCCATGTTCGTGTCGCACCCTAACATCCGAGCGCAAATGAACAAGGCGAAAGAATGGTGCCAACAGTGAAGGATAACCTTCTTCGTGTGAGTTCAGATGACAGGTCTCTGCGCCTAGCAATAATGTCATTTGCCTCGAGCTGGACTCCTCACTCTGCAAACAGGAAAACTCCGTCAAAGTTTCTGATGGGCCGACACATCACTGCGTTGCACCGACTGCACCCGGACCTGAACGCTGATCTCAACGAAAGATGTGACGATTCTTACAGGAACCAGTCTTCAGTTGAAAAATGGAGGAGCGATAACCCAGGTTACGACGAGTATTCCCGAAATTTTGCATCAGGGCGTACTTGGACACCAAGCAGTATTGAAGTTGTTACAAGTACTAAATCTTACATTCTGCAAACAAAACAAGGACGTTTTTGGCGTCGCCACATAGACGAGCTACTACGCTCTCGTACCTCAGCTACCATAGGTGGATCCGGTGTTTCTGAATTCGGCTCATCGCCGTCGCTACCTGCTTTTATGCCTTCTTTTCAGCAGAGTTCAGGGCTAAACAACATGCCTCAGCGGCGGATCTCACCTCAACCGTCACCCAAGCCAGAAGCCTTAACCACTCCGACGACACGGTTGAACGTTCAGCAGAGACACGTCAACTTCCAAGAGTAGATACGGCATCGGGAGAACCAAGTATTTTAAGTGGCGGAATCGCAACTTCTGTTCCAGATAGGCATGCATCTATCCCAACACAGGACGGTCCGAGCGTGCCCGGACGCGTCCACGATATCTTTCAGACTTCGTGTGAGAGAGGAAGGAGTGTGGTGTACTGGAACGAGGCGTGCACGAGCACCACCCTTGAAGAGGAGAAGACGACAATTTACCAGGGACTTCCGTGTCCTGAATAAATGCTTTCTTTACTTTAATAAGAGTAGATATTACTTTCAGCACCTAGCCGCACCTTTGTAGTAAATCCCAGCGCGATATGTTAAGAAACCGATTTTTACTGGCCGTCTAACTTGCCTTAGAAGTGCTAGTTTACATGCTCTAAAATAATTAAAAAAAAACGCCAAAGCACAGCACACGTTAACATGATGATTTGGTGTGTGAGTCCTCCTATTTTATGTCATTACATCTACATTACTTTTGCTGCCGGGCTATTAGGTGTCCTCTAGGAAGGTTCTTATCTTCCGTTTAACATCCATTATCACGCTCGAGTTGCCGAAACAAAAAGAAAAAGAAGAAAAAACGCGAGTAACGGTAGAACCTGCCTCAGAGCTTGACCCTCAAAATAAAAACGAAAAAAAAAACAAGACACCAGGCAGTTTCTCAGCCCACGCCCCCATTTCTGGCGTTTCCTCGGAGCCCAGCAGAAGGTTAGCCGGGGTGGATTGGCGCTGGAGAACACGGACTCTCGGAAGTCGTTGATTAGGCTGCCCTAGCCAGCAGTCGGGGCTCGGGATGGCCCGGCCAAATTGCATTGTGTGCACTTGGGAGGCACTCTGGAGGCCCGGTCCATTTTCTGCGGCAACGCCCTCGTGAAATAACAGTCGGCGCCCACATGGAGGCCAACGGGGAACGGGAGGTAGGTCACTTGAAGGACAGTGCTAGCAGTGTAGTTTTATTTTAGTGCTTATTTGGGAGGACATACCGCATTTTTCGGTGCAAAAACCGTAGTTTCTTACCAAGAAATATTTGTTGGCTCGTCTTAGAGAAATGTGCGAACTATACATGCTTTTGTTTTGTAAGTATGGACCTTAAGGGTGTATCATATAGGCTGTACAATCCTATTAGACGTTGGAGGAAGGGCAGAGCACCCGCCAACAGCCTGCTCTTCCGACTGTCCAAAAAAGGGTACGGTGAGTCGCGAAATGGGTTCGCGGCTGTAATGATGTCGCCGACGATACCAAAATTGTGACCATATATAAAAACACGACTTCTCAAAAACTTCGTTTTTAGACGGTCTTCTATCGAACGGCCTTGCAACTTATAGCTTGGAAAATACAGTACATACAGAAACTGGAAATATATGCTTTCAGGCGGATGCTTACCATTTAAGAGCGTGTATCTTCGAGCTTGTTGGAACTTCGAACGAGAACAGAAAGTGTACACAGTGCGAATTGTCTGATATATACTTATTGATATTTTCAGTGCACCTGAAATGAATGCTGCGTTAATTGCCCTTGCAGGGTCTTCCGCAGATGTCGAGACTAGAGAACTGAATACCATAATAAAATTTGAAATTCTACTGAAAGCTTTGAACATTTCCTCGGGACAGTGTGTATTTTCGCTTTTGCTTAAGGCGGTTTTATGAAGTACGAATATTTTACTAGTGTTTTTTTTCTATTGATAAAGTCTTCAGTGGTACACTCGCTAATAAATCAAGTACTATGGCTAATCGAAAATCATTGGTGGGGGTCAGAATAAGAGTAAAATTTCTAATCAAATTGCTTGCTCCCTGCGGAGATCAGAATGCAGGATGCGTGAAAACAAATTAAATCTTCGCGAATGCAGCTTGGCGTATGCCAACTCCTAGGAACAGCATTAAAAAAGGAGGCGAGGCGCCTTAATGTACATTGTATTTAGTGGGCTAAAGTTACAAGCTTGTTTCCCACCCTATGAATATTACTTATGGCAAGGCTTTTATCATCAGAAAGGCATGCCGCTGCAATGCGCCTTTATTGCAAGACTCTATCATCGTCACATGTCAAAAAAAGACGACGAATCTATTAGGGGGCGTTTTGAAACAAGATGTCGCCAAAGAAATGTGCGCGTGAAAGTTTCTTCGAGCAAACGCATAAGAAGCAGTTGCTGCGCTATGTACATGCAAACTGCTCCAAGCAATCGCCGGTATTCGGTCACGCCAATTTGAGACTCGCGCTGTCTTGAGCGCGACGAGAGCAACGAGACGGAAATACAGATAGCCGCCGCGTACGCAGGCAAAAAATCGATAGCGAGCGTGCGTACGTAAAGCTCGCAGAATTTGCGTCCGCGTGAAGCATGCGCAGTATTGAGCAAGCAAGCGCACAGTGCTTGCGCTTCCTCTGTTACGCAGCACAACAACTCTCTGTGTCACGCAGTTCACTCTGGGGTTCTGTGAGCTTCTGCTTGGTTAATTGAGATAACATACAGAACTGCCTATGTGTGGGGTACATGAATCTATTTGTTCATAGAAAATTTTCGAAGCAATAATCTTTTATCGCTTTCCCACGCTAGGATAGAAATGCGCTGTGTTATGTTTGTGACTCCTAACTAAGCGTACACTGACTTCTAGTAAGTTCCAGAAAGAAACAATTCGTTCTACCGTTCATACGTTATACATCCCACCAAGATCCATTTAGTCCTAGTCTTCCGCAGTATGCTCCAGATTGCAGATTCTCATTTGACGTGGGCCATATCTCCACTGAGTTCATATCTTCATTATACAGCGAATAAATGGGAGCGCACGGAAAAGGTGCCAGGTAAATTTGTGATAATTCTCGCATTTTATAGTCGTTCAACTCTTGAAATAGGATACTCAACACAGCTGACTCAAATTGGTCAGCTAATTTCAGCGCGGGAACCAATAAAAAAAGTATATTCCAAAGATTTCAACATGGTTACCTAATGAAATATCATGTAAAGCCATGGCGTAACAACTGTCAAAACCAGATACCTCGTGCTGACGGGGCTACAAAATAATAATTTATTCATGTTCCGACAGTTACATACTGTTTACTTTATGATAGAAAAAAGAACCCTTTAGTATCTGTATAGTGTACGTTTATGCTAGTAGTTGTCGTCATAAAAAGAAATTGAGGATGCACAAATATTTACTTGTATGATGTTGTATCGAGCTCCACGAGCGATATACAGCGCAAGTTACTTCAGCGGATGTCACGCAACTTTATGTATTATCTGGGACGGCGCTGACGACTAAACGTGATGAAAACCCCAATTATTTTTTTTTTCATTGCTTGGAAAAGCCTCCAGGAAATTACTGTTTCTGAAAACAAGGCATACTGGAATCCTGTTTGTATGTAGAAGAGATGCATCAGTTTAAGTGTCGCAACTGAGATTTTTCGAAGCTTGTCAAGTCCGAAAATTGCTGGTCATTTGTGAAGAATCGATGAACCTGAATTACAACCAAAATCAAATATATAATGATGATTATTAGTATTTCCTGTCAATAAGTAACTACAGCAGAACAACGGATGATCGATTTTCCGCTCACGCCACTCCAAACCCGGCAGAACACGGGACTCCGCATAGAGAATTCCCTTAAGAAGAAACGAGGCAGCGGAGGAGTTTCTCGATAAAAGCTGCCGGAGCGTCCCCGAAAACTCCCGCTCTGAAAAGGCGCGCGAGAAGGCGCCTCGGGCGATATTCGAAGGTAAATTTTGAAAGGAGGCTGCGTATGCCTCTTTATATTTGAAAATTCAGTCAAAAGAATTCAAAACAAATATGCCAAAAAGCAAAAGAATGGCGAATACATCCGAGGTTATTTCTATAAGCCTTTAGTCCAGCAGCAGAGAGGAGTCGGGGTTGGTCTATAGCGAGCGAAAAAAAAAAAAGCTAAACAAAAGCACAGCAAGTTGGCATGCCGCCCCCAAAATTGCTTCCCAGATTACGGCCTTCCGCCTCACGCAGACATCGACAAACGCACCCGGACACATACACAAACCCGCCACCACGCACGACGCAGACGACAACGCTAAAGAAATAATGCGCAACATCAGAACCAGATCGAACGTGAACCGCAACACAAGCACGGGGGTGGGTAAGGCGCCCCCTTCCCTCCCCCCTTGAGGCCTCCCCCAAAACACATAAGCTGGACAAGAAAGGAAGATTGAAAACGAGTCATCTTTAAAAGAGGGAACCCGATCCTCCCAGCCGGCAGATGTTGGTCTCCCTCTTTTATCGTTTTCTATCCGTACACATTCGCGCTGCTCTGTGTTTCTGTAGATGAGTGTAAGGCAGCTCTAAGCTTTTCCATTCTTAGATTTGTGCTTTGTTCGAGCGTTTCGTTTTCTTCTTTGTGCCTTTCACATAGAGTCCAGGGTCGCGAAATATAGCCTCGAGAGGTGGAATGGGGTGGAACAATGAAAACACAATCCGCTCGAAAAAAACGTGTACACCGTGCTAAAAATAAAATAAAAAAAAGTAAAGAGAGCGGGAAAGAGAGGATTCTGCGGAAGTCTACGGGAATTGAAACGCGTATCCGAAACTAACAAGCGAAAGGAATGAGCTAGAGGCGACTAGAGGTACTCAAATCCGGTAACCGCTCAAATTACAAAACAACAACAACAACAACAAAAGATATGGGAAAAGCTCGACACGGCTATCTTTGAGTCCTCCCGAAAATATGACTTGGGCAGGAAATAAGGCCAGATCAAACTGATCATTCGGAAAACGAGGAAATTTCCTAGGTCCGATCGAGAGCGTCGGCTGTGCGGAACCGCCAGGGCATCTTGCTTCGGTCGAGCAGATTTGACTGCCTCGTCCCACGCTCGGCGAAAATCTCGGAATGCGTCCGCGAGTTAGATTGTGCGCGCGAGCTTAGTGTTCCCAAGTGTTTGTGTGACTGCCTGCGTGTCTGTACGTACGTATATGTGACTCGGATGAGGCTCTGGGGTGCCTCTCTGAAAGTTTTACAAATTGAACGTCCTAACGGAGTCGCTGAAGTAGAAACAGAACGAAAAAGAAAAAAAAAAAGAAAAAAACACCAACACACCTAAAAATTGGGTTTTATATCTTTGTTCGCCTTGGGCTTAACCACGCAGAAAGTGCGAAAAACGGAGGCCATGAAAGTTTCGGCAATTTATTTAATTGGATAATCTTTCTAGGAGTCGCCGTAAGAAAAAAAAAAAGGGGGGGGGACGCTTTAAAAACATCCGATCGAGAGCAATTCTCTTTTACAATTCCCTGAGTCGTAATTCGCTCTATTTCGAGCTCGTTCTTGATGACACATTTCCAAAAACGACAAAGCGACAAGGGAGACTCTCAACGAGTCCGGTGTCCTTCCCGAGGTGCCGGCCACTTTTATTATGAAGTAACTTGGAACCCATAAGGTACACGAAAAAATAACGCCGCATCTCGCAAGATTATTTGCGGAGTACACGTAAAAAAATATTCTCACGTGACCTCTAAACAAACTTTATGAGTACCATTTCGTGCTACTCTCAAATATAAGCAATAATAATAAAACAAAAATCGTTTGCTTCGACGAGTTACCAAACAAAGCGGGTTGGGGAGGGCTGGAACTAAAATGTGTATATTTAGTTTTTAATTCAATGGAAGATCAGGTAATCCAAAGTTTATTCGTTTGTGTCTAACAATTTTTTCCGGTAGGTGTACTCTGCGTGGAACAATTGGCGTAAACCCCACATCTGCGTTTTTGCTTTAAATTTCGTTGATACCCTGTAGTGACGCACACGAAATCTTGCCTCCTGGTTTGCTGCAGCTGATAAGCATTTCACAGCTCACTTGAAGCTTTAGTCTCACCGTCTCCCATCATGAGAAAAAATCCTAAAAAATAAAGAGTGCGCACTCGTGTAATGTACGCACGACCGGTATTTAGGTCACCGGATTAATGGGAACCGAGATTTCTTTTCATATTTTTAAGGTGTTTACACAGCTCAGCTGCTCGTTCCTTTATAGATAAGAAATACCTGAAAGACGTTACTTGGCAGTAACTATTAATATTGTTCACGGTAGAGTGAGACAGATTTTTTTCTCGTCCCAAATTTATTTTTAGAAAAAAATACCCGCAAGGGAAATGTATTTAGAAATTAAACCTAATCCCCATCGTGAGAGACGTACTTTAAGTAACATTTAGCGAAATACCATTCGGGCGACGGGCGAATTGCGTTTCACTTAATTGCATGTTTCACTTAATTTGAGGTGTTTCGCGTATTTTTTTTAACAGCCCTCGGTTCAACGGACTTAAGAACGCCTGTGTGAGAGGGGTCCCGAAGGGCTTGGGTAGAAGAACCACTTGTATTGCCTTTACTTGAAAGCACAAAGGGCTTTTCTAGAGACCCGAATATGTTAAAGGACTGCAACCTAAAGAAAAAAGAAAAAGTAGATCTGGCAGGAAAAAATCTGTCTCATACGAGGATTTTTTCGTCGAGTAGTTCAAAGCCGTAAGTAACACCCGCAATAGTCAGGACTGGTAAAAATAGAAAACAGGCGGTCTTTCCATGTCGAAGTCAACATGCTCCACGGGAGTATTGTCTTGAGTACAGGCTCGCACATGGCACAACGCCCCATCGGTATTGTTCCACCATATTCAGAACCTCGCACCCACCGGACTTCACTTGGGCGTCCAACGCCAAGCAACAAAATGCTTACTTCTAACTATAACTTAATGGTGGCATCCTTCAAACGACGTGCGATAAAAGGAAGCGATGCACCGTAGGGACGATTCATTAGACTAATATTTTTGTACCTACTAGTCATAAACAACATGAAACCTATGAGGCCAAGTTCCGATTGCATGACTGTTTGAGATAGCATACGAATACGGTCTCTCAAGAAGTTTAGAAACAGTATTTAAAACTCCAAAGCCTTTATTTTACCGAAAATCCCTCGGACACATTAACTTCGATCTGCGGAGGCAGGCGAGCGAATGGCAAAGCCGAAATAATGTTGATACCTAAAATATTATTTTAGCGGTGGGCGGGCGTAACATTTTACGGGATTATGTAATGCTCATTAGAGAATTGTATCATGAATACTTAGCATTAAAGATATTTTCGTCCCCATTATTGGCCAAACTCCCTTCATTAGATTGTAGTGATTGGCTCTTTGAGTGAGCTGCGGGAGAGGATATACATGGGCATTTGTAGGGGCGACAAAGCAGTCAGGCAGTGTATATTCCAGATTCCAGATTGAGTGCATCATAGGGGTTTCTTGTTTTCGAGTGTTGTTTTCGTTCTTCGAATTCGGGGATTCTTTTGGGGGTTTTCCTACCCTTCCAACAAATCCCGCGTTTTTCGGCATGATCTTTCAAATTTAAGAGGGAAAACTCCAAGTTTCCAAATTTAAGAGGGAAAACTCCAAGTTTCCAAATTTAAGAGGGAAAACTCCAAGGGGGCTTAGGTTGATTAAAATAATTCGCGGGTATGGGACTTCCCAAGCTCTAAGGAATATATGCGTGACCAGAATGAGTAGAAAACATTCCCATATCGGTACGAGAGGATATAAGGTAAACGACTCCGAAGAAACAAAAAGAGTCCAATCAAGAGTTTAGTGGAAGTCGTGTTCCGCGTGGCGTATTGGGATTTCCTCACGGACTGAAAGACTGGGGTTAAATTCGGGGCACTGATTGGCATTTCTCGAAGCACCTCACAAAGGTGCAGGCTTCCACAACTGGGCACACGCGGCGACGGGGGCTTCTTTTCTGACTTCATACGTACCTCCCCTCTCTACGCGGGAGAGAAGGGAGGTAGGTGCCCTGGGGCTTAGCTAAACAGCTGCCATAGTTGTACGCTTGCTGGGCTGCCGCCTCGTATATGTTGTTCTTGCCTTCAAGATTGTTTTTTCCGCCAATATCGCCGATCACCGTGTCACCGCCTTCAGGCGGTGACACGGTTACTGGCGGGCTATATAGCCCCGATGCTGCTGCTCCAAAACACCCCATACATCACCATCACCGCCTTCAGGGAAAAGGGAGGGTGGAGGGGTCGTCATGGTACGTGCGCTAACACCACGTTCGCAGATTTTACAACTCCCCGTAAGGCAGAGTTCACTGCTGGATTCACTGTCACCCGCCGTCTTTTCTCAAACAAAGAGCGTGAAAGGTCACGGTCGTCTGTTGCTTCCGAAAGAGCAGGACGTCCAAACAGGAAAAAGAAGAGTCCCTGATCAATAAAAAACGAATACTTAGGTAACAATGTCCAATTCCTGCCCCACTTCGATGTTTTTCGCTTTTTCAAACTGTAATAAAACCGGCTTGGGGTTAATTTTAGACGTTATCGAAATTTTCCGAAAGCCCTGAACCATGTATAACGTGCAAGAGCAGTTTTTGGCTGATTTTATGTGTATTCTAGACAGTCCGCAGATGGGGCATACTTCTCACTAGTTGCTGAGTTGACTTCTACGTCAAAGATTCTACCTAGTGGCTTAATTTGAATTCCACCAAATTGGTTCGGGGGGTGGAGGGCGGGGTGGTGGGGAGTTCTTAAAGATCTTTTTTTAACTACGTAATGGCTTTAACTTTGTGATGAACGGAATTGTATTTCCAAAAATAAGAACAGTAGAATTCGATAGTAGAAGAAACTCTGTATTGCAACGTTCCCGAATGTATGAATATTCGTTTTGATTTATTCGTAACCTTGGCCGTCCTTGACAAGCTATTAACCTCATTCCGAGTGCTTATATATGTATTAAAATAAATAAGAAAAAATTTTGAAAATTGAGCAGCCCATTCTAAAGAAGCAGGGTTATTTGTTTTAATATAGGAAAATTGCTTCCCGGAGTAACGTTGCGTTTTATTCAGAGTGTTATAGAAATTGAACCCTTTAAACTATGATAAAAAAATGAAAGACGTTTACAACTCTCTGTAAAGTGAAACTAGAGTGCAGCTTTTTTTTGAGTGGTGGGGGAGGGTACGGAGGGAAGGCCATGCCTCTTCTCCCCCTCCGTACCCTCTACCCCTCCTCTCCTCGTCTCCTCTCATTTAGAGGGAAAGTTTTGGCTAATTTGCTCGCTAACTTTAGCCAAAAATTTAGCAACAATTTCCCCGGCAAGTTAAGCAGAATATTTTGTGAAAATTTTTCCACTAAAATTTGCGGAAATTTTTCGTCGAAATCTTTCTCGCTAAATTGAGCGGCGAAATGCTTCTGCTAAATTTAGCTTTAAGTTTAGCGGGTTAAGTTTCCCCGATGACTTTAGAGGGAAAATTGACTTCATAAGACCTCAAAATCAATTCAGTTTCCTCGCTAAATTTAGCGGGTAAACTGTAATGTCACATAATGCAACGCGCTCGGTTGCGCCGACGCCGACGCCGCTCAACCTGGAAACGGGCTCCCCAAGAGCTGCGCTATAAAACTATAATCAGTACGTCGCTTCAACCATAAGCTATATGACGATATTATGTTCATGCTGGTAACACACAGAAAAATTTAAGGTAGCACCAAAGTTTTAGCGTAAAACAATATTAAAAACAACTGCACACGCCATTAAAAAAACACTAAAGCTGCTGAACCCCTGCTGTTCCATTTAAAATAATTTCCTGAAACAAAGGTATAACAATGGCATCCTCTTCTGTGACGGTTTAAGACAGTAGGCTATAAGCTTATAGGAAATATGTAGTGAAATAAATTCAACGTAAAATGTGTGCGTGGGTCGGTTATGCTTCCGGTACCTTTACGAGCAATAAAGGTTCCTCGCTATATTTCTCGAAGGCAGTAGCCAAAAACCAACGTGGGGGACTTTGTGCAAGTAAAATGTCTGTCGTCAGCAGTCTGCGCGTAGTGTACCTATAACTAAAAATACATAAAATATAACTCCCTTAATTTGGATATCATATTTACAAAAAATAATGCAGAGTGCGAAGCGAAACTATATATTGCGCATTAATAGCACAACGGCACCCAACCATGCAAAGTCCTTGTCATTTAGTAACGGCGTAGATGCCTGTATTATGAAAATACTTACGCGGTACGCATATAAATAAATACAACAAATAAAAGCCTACGATTCCCCCGGTTTTAACGTCGTTTCCCGCATCTGTCTTGATTTTTTTGCTCTTCTCATTGTTATGTACGCCTTTATAGTAAGGAAACGCTAAGTATGCCTCGAAAATATTGATAATAAAGAAAAATTAGAAGAACGGATAATAAAATAGAAGCTGCGCTGATGAAACTACCGAATCAAAGGAGAAAAATTGAATTGCATAACCAAATAAAAAATCATCAACGAGGGGGTATTCTTTCCCCATGGGGCATAATTAGTGCTGCCGGTCTCATATCTTACACAATAGGCACAAAAAAAAGGGGGGGGGGGGATCCACGTTCCATCGTAAATTTCCTCGGAATCCGCTAGAAGAAGCAGCAGGCTCGCGGGGCGGCAGCCCCTCTACGGTGCTTAGTAAGCGGAATAAAGGCTGGCCAAAGCCTCTTGTCACTTAATTCAGCCAGAGATCCTGCACAAGCTTCTTCGTGTCTTCATGTTAATGAGCCTTACATCTCTGCTTATTTCTGTTTTATCCCTCAACCGCCAATAAAAAGAAAAAAAGTGGTATCGCGTGGAACGCAGCCACGAACAACCCGAACATCTGGAAAGCAATTTCTTACCAGGGCTGCGCGGTTCAAACTAAGCATTCCTTTATCGTGCAGCTTGAAGTCCCATAAAGCCAGGCAGGTCGTGGCCCCTGGTATCAGAAGCAATCCTTTAATGTGGAAGAAAGAAATATATGCAGATACAGCGTAATACATATGAATGCATAACTTCAAAAAAGGCGCGCCTCACCCATGCATAATAAATGAGACCCCATTTGACCCGGCCACTGCTCCCGGTTTCCGGACCAGCGCTGACATAAATCAATTTCCTTCGTGACACAAACGCGGGTTGAAAGGAAGCCTAAACCAGAAAAGAGTGTTGGTTCTCGATACCGAGAAAGATAAAAATAATATTAATATTAAAACTCGGAAAGAAACAACACGGAAATAATTCAATCCGGACATGCTCCCTCCTGCGTCGAAAGATCGGGATTCCATAAAACGTCCTGTAGCGATTCTTTTTTTGTGATTATGCCGTTCTTTTTGTGCTGTAGGAGATGATATTTGCTCACGCATTGTTTCCAGGCGTACACAGTGCATAAAATGGCGTGCATTTTTATTGTTGGGACCGTATTTACGTGCAATAATTACGGTGCTCTGAATGACACACATCTAGAAAACATCGACCATGATTTTCGCCGTGTTTCCTCCTTCGTTGCTCGGGTGGATTCTATTATAACAGGAAACTTCATTTTAAAACAGAAAGCGCAGAGAAGATTTTTCTTTTTTTTTCACTCCTACGTGAGCACACAAATCATTATGACTAGGAGTTTGATGACATGAGAACAAACACTGTACCAGGCGAATATCACGACATTGTTACAACTTGGAGACACACGCGTGTGTCCCTTTAGAGAGGCCGACGAAGTATTCGTGCAACTCAAGGAGTTTACTGAATTACGACCTTCAAAAAAAACAAAAAAAAACACCGAGGCCATATTTTCCATATCAAAAGTTGTGTTTTTCTGGCCCTAAGGGCCACCTGCCAAAGATCATCCACTGCATGCTGCCCCCCCCCCCCCCTCTTTTTGTTCGTGATTTGTGTTGTTCTCATTTTGAGAGACATGCATTGACGACATAGGACTCCACATATGTTAGAACGTTTAAGTCGTTCGTGCCACATCCTTATTCGTGTCATGTTATGATTAATTAGATATATAACTTCAATAATCTTAAAAATAAATCCAGCAATTTGATTAAAAGCAAATAACTCACATATTTAGTATTAATAAAAAAAAAAACTCACCTGATTCGGTGTCTTTGACATCGCGCTCCTTCTCCCTAATCATCTGATTGCATTAACCACATTTCGCAAACAATGCACGGAGAAGTAGCTAATAATAAATTGAAGCCTCTTGGAACAAGCTGGAATAGTTTGAACACTATATGTATATAAAAACATTTTTTTTTACAGATTCCTTTAAAAACAGTCATGAAAGCTACACTTATGCGGTTTGTGCGAGTGCGTTATACGGCCAGGCGGACAATATGTGGGTGGCTAATCTTTGCGAGAAGTCGGAGAATTAAGTAAAATTTTTTAATTAGCTCTTCAATTTGTGAAAATAGTTTCATGGTTCAAATTAGAAATTTGCCGATCGTCGTCCGAAACCCCTAAATCAGTCATTTTTAGAAATCCTTTGAGCTTATCAGAAGCGCAGTAGTGCGCTAAAGTTACCACTCCTGGGGCAAATAGAAGGCTGGGGCTAGCTAAGAGACGGAAAAATTGCGCGAGCGGCTTACCGCAACCACTAGCCTTGCACCTGCTCCACGAGGGGTAAATTTAGTGCACGACTACGCTTCTCACGCGCTCAGAGTTTTTCTGAAAGTGACTGATTTAGTGGTTTTCGATGACGCTCAGCATGTTTATAATTGCCACAATGTATCTATTTTCATTCAATAAAAAGTTTATTAACGAATTTTAATTAATTAGCCACCTTATTGCAAAGATTAGGCGCCCACATTATGTCCCCCGGGCGTATAACTCGCTAGCACAAACCGCATAAATATAGCTTTCATGGCTTTAACAAAAACTTTGTAAAGAATTAAAAAAAAAACTGTTTATAGTATGTAAGGATATAGAGGGTGTTTCATGAATAATGGAAAAATTCGATATTGAGAAAAACACTCGTCGCAACGAAAAATGGCTTGTGTCGTTCTGGTCCTGGGCCGCAGGGGCCTATTTCCGAAAATTATTTAAGTTAGAGTTTATTAGATTGTTAATTATCCTCATGTAATTACCTTTTTCAATATTTTGTTTAAGAGCATGGTTTTAATCAGAAAATTGCTCATCATCATCGAAAAACACTAAACCAAGAAATTGCAGAACGCTAGAAGGCAAGCGCAGCATTTTAAGGCTTTCTGAAAACCGCACTAATTCGACAGATTTTTCAGTTTCGCTTTGCAATCCGAGCGCATCTCGGCCCCAACGGCACCGCGCTCCGTGAAGAAATAGTGCGACCAACCTCTGCTGCGCTGTCCTCGCGCAACGCAGCAGAGGCTGGTTGCACTATTTCTCCACGGGGCGCGGTGCCGTCGGGGCCGAGATGCGCTCCGATTGCAAACCGAAACTTAAAAGCCCGCCGAATTTGTGTAGTTTTTTAGAGAGCCGTAAAATGCTGTGCGTGCCTTCTATCGTTCTATCGTTCTGCAATTTTGTTGATTTAGTGTTTTTTGATGATGCTGAGCAATTTGCTAATTTAAACAATGCCCGTAAACACAATATTAAAAAAGATAATTACGCAAAAATAATTAACGATCTAATTGTCGCAGACTTTAATAATTTTTCTAAATGGGCCCCTGGCCCAGGACCAAAACGACGCAAGCCTTTTTTTTTTTTTCGATGTGTACTTGTCGCAATATCATATTTGTCTACTTTTCGTGAAACACCCTGTATATGCAGGGTACTCCACGGAATTTGAGCCAAGGTTTAAACATATTTCGGAGCATTTTAGGAAGACGAAACCTAACGAAGGAGTTTGTTCATTGTTTGGAGCAGGTTACGATATTTTTGCATTTTGCCCAATTACCTAGATAATTACGTTAAATTTTTCAACTTTTCAAGCTTGCATTCGATTTAGAGGAAACGTTCTTAAGATAAATTTGTGGAGCGTCCTCACAAACATCTAATTCAGTTGTGGTTATCAAGAACCTTTAACACAGATCGTTTTTCCGGGCCCCAAAAATGTGCCCGAATTATATATATACATAAGAAAACGCGATTATGTTAACAGCGTTTAGTCAACAATTTTCAATGCAGCCCGCAGGCCTAGTTTATTCAAGCCACGGCTGAGAACGCTGCAATACAATGCGCAAAATGGCACGTTTTTTTTTTTTGCTTTTTTTTTTCTAATTCGCTACTTTTTTGAAGACCATAAAAAAATATTGCCAATCTTTTTAATAAAAGACACTGAATTGGATGTTTCGGAGGACTCTCTACAACTTTGCCACTCAAACTTTTACTCTAAATTGATTATTACAAAAGTTAATTGATTAGCCTTGATTATTTATTTAATTGGGAAACATACAAAACAAAAGAGCCTGACTTCCTCCAAACAATGAACAAACTTATGTGTTTGGAATCGTCTTCCTAAAATGCACCAACATATTTAATACGTTGGCTCCAGTTTTTGAAACAGATTTTTGAAAAACAAAAGGTGAGAGTTTTGCCGTCTTCGCGATACATTTATCAGGCTCGGCAGACATCAGATGTGGGGTTAAGCGTCATGGTAAGTCGGCTAACTAAAATTCGTTAATTAAATTTTTATTTCTCGGTTGTAGGTGCTATTTCTAATTGCAGAATTGACGGCAATTGTTATTAAAGTCTATCTCAACTAAGATATTTGGCACACGTTTAATAGTTTTTTGGTATATTAATTGATTCATTTACCAACTTTCACGTTTCTTAGCCCAATTTCAAAATTCCGGGCAAGACACTTTGAGGAAGTAAAGTAGTCGTTTCGATCACGTTTCCACGCGCTCGGTGGGTGTGCCGACGACACACGTGACGACATGGCTGAAGCAACTACGTCACTCATTTAAGCACCATAGTGGTCAGTGTTTGATGCGCATTTTAAAGCATTTTCAAATAGGTCTAAGGTCGTAAAAGCTTACCTATGCAATTATATTTTCCCAAATTAATTTTATTTGTTTGGCATGTAAAAGTAATTGTTGCCTACACTACAATTGGAACACGATCCCTAAGCAGAAAAAATAAAAAAGTCAATTAACGAATTTTAGTTAATTAGCCAACTGCTCTTGACGATGAACGTAAGACTGACTGTATTTAAAAAAAAAACTTAAAAAAAAACAAAAAAAACATTTCCTTCCGGGTTAAGATGTCCACGGCGGCTGACGTAAGGACATAAATGAAAATAATTACTTCTTACTTAAGTAACACATGTAATTAAATAACTTTTCAGCTAGCACGATTTAATTAGAGATTTGAAACCTGCCGTCAAATTAAAGAAAACCTCCTTTGAGTAATTGCGCGCCCAAATTTGTCAATCACGGCCGCGACCGTATCGAAACTATACTCAAAAAAAAAAAAAAAAGGGCGACAGGAGCGGAAACCGTTTCGCTTCTTAAGAGGCGCCAGAGTGTGAAGTACGGTGACGTGTATTTTGCTACATGTGGTATTCCGTCTTGTATGGGCGCATACCTGTTACATTCGTAGCGATAAAGACATTACTGAAAGCTGAAGCATACCTACGGGTTAACCTAGGAGCTCTTAACCCGCGAACGGTACTTCGTTTCTGCGTTTTTCTTCGCGATGTGACGATTGCGGACTGCTCACGCGTTCCATGATACGCGCATACTGATCGAACCACGCACGTAAGATAGACACGCGTAAGCCCAAATATATGCCATAGTATTGCGTTCTTTAAATATCCCTTACCGCGTTCACGATGCGTAGCTACATTCGCGTACACAATTTATTTGTTAAGAGGGTACAAATCCTGCGGCCAACATAATAAATGCGAGTAATCTCTAGCGGCATCATTTTAGCAGATAATATACATGTTTAGTATTCTGTCTATTGTTATGTAATATAGCACACCTTCTAGCAACGTAAAAAAGCGGGGGGGGGGGCGCAAAGGGGGGATGATTTGGTGTATAAACTGTTTAGTGGTACAATCACCACATATGCCATATTTTCCAAACTCCAGGTTATACTCAGGAAGCGCGCAGGCATCTCTGCTTAAAATTAGATATTACAACACATGGATGTAATAAAGTCCTACCCCATTATAAATTATCCACTCTTTTCCTCATAAAAATGGTAACGCAGAGGCCTCACAGTAGGCCCAATATGCATCTACATTATGTTTAAATATCCATAATTTCGTGTTTTGAGTTTGACAAACGATATTTTAGTAACAAAGTTTTCGCTCAGTTCATATTTCTGTTTCTGCGGACGTTCTAGACCAGGGGCGGCCAGGCAGACCCGGTCAAAGAGCCGCAAACAAATACACTAAACTTTCAAGATCCGCCTGGAAGAGGAAAGGCAGAGAAGGGATAAAGGGCGTGAGGGTAAGGGGGGGGTCTCTTGTTCAGACTCCAAAGCAATAAATAAAACTTAAAGCTTTAGATTTATCCGAGTCAAAAGCAGTCCAACTGTACGTACGGTAGCAGTAGCACAAGAATACCAACCCGCAACCTGTCTTTCAATTTAAGACGCGTTCCATTTCTCTTTTTGGGGAGTGCTCGTGTGACCTGGAGGGAGATGGGGGGGGGGGGGGGGGAAGGGGTTAGGTTACTGGGGACTCGCGAGCCGCACTTTAACACGCAAGGAGCCGCATACGGTTTGCAAGCCGCACCTCGGCCAACCCTGTTCTAGATCACGTCTCACAGCCCGAAACGAAATATTAAGCGAGGTAAGCAGAAATTCATAATCTAGAAATCTAAAACTGCCTCTCAGATTTTCTATCAATAATGAATTTTCAGAAATATTACTCCACAAATGCTTAATATGAAAAACCAAGGTGGCGTTGGGCATTGCTCGTGATGAGCATTTAAGCTTACTAACATTCAGATTAATCTGGCCGACCGAAAATTACAACACAAATCGGTCAAAAACAAACAAATGGTGCCAACGTTTTGTTGTTTTTGGTGCCAACGTTTTTGTTAAAAAAATTATATGAATAATATTCAAGATACCAAGCTCTAAGGTTTAATCTTGAACTCTGCTGATACTTCCACGATTCCCGGCCTTTATGAAAATCGCATCACTAATGTAAAATTCTGCGGTCCACATCCAAGAGGCAAAACGCCAAAGGATCTCCACCACAGATTGACGAGGTTCGAAAAATGCCTTGAACCAAACAGATTAGCTGTGCTCTCCCATACTGAGTACGTTGATTCATATCCGCTAAGTGCCCCGCTGCAGATCACGTGGTTGACATGGAATTCTTCAACATTCTCAGCTATAATGTTACGGCGAACAAGTGTTCCAAAATGCGTCTTTTGGGAGCATTGGTACGCAAATAAGAGCACGTCAATTAAAGGCCAACATATTGCCGCGCGCGCAGCTGGCCAAGAAGGCAGCGCCCGCGTGGCCTAACGGTTATCGCGCCTGCCCATCGCGCGAAAGGCCAGGGTTCGATTCCTGCGAGCGACGTCTCTTTTGTTTGTCTCTGCAATTTAGTTTTCTGGTAAATTCGAGAATCGTGTTGGGCTTGTTCTAGGTCCGAATGTTCCACGCGTCGAATATTCTACGCCGATTATTCCAGAACCTCACGCATGTACAGTTTCCGGCAATATGAAAGACCCACTGGGAGCGCGTGGCCGAGGTAGTGGCTGGCGGGGGCGCTGCGAGCGCTCCGGGCAATTCCATTCTGCTTCGAGGAAAGGACGCTCACTCGGGCTCAGCTAAAGCGAAACGCGCTTATCAGTTTGTGCTGAGCCCCGAGTGAGCGTCCTCCCCTCGAAGCAGAATGAAATTGCCCGGAGCGCTCGCAGCGCCCCCGCCAGCCACCGCCTCTGCCACGCACTCCCAGTGGGTCTTTCATATTGCCGGAGACTGTACATAAGGGACTCCGCGTGGCGAGCCGTAGTCAGTCTCGGCCCAGCGTTCGACTCTGCTGTTAGGCCGACTTCGACGCCCGCGACGCTCTGTTATTATCTTTTGTACCCTTTTATTTTTGGCACAAGTTCGCTACATTAAACGTTTATTTCTTCCTGTTTATTGTTTTTGGTCACCACCCGTGACAACACTGAGCGCATAGGGCACGCGCGATTCCGAGGCGATCAAGGAGCAAACGGAATTGTGTGCCGTATGTCAATTAGACTTCTCGCTGGTATCACAGTGGGTGGGATGGTGAGCTGACCTTATTTGATAATATGATCATTGGGCACTTAGGTTACGGCGCCTGTATTGCCTTTTCGACGAGAGTGACTGGCAGCTCAGGGAACTTAGGGCGGGACTTATTACGTGCACGCATCCTGCCACGTGATTGCTGCTTGTTACCGGCCTATGCTGAAACATCACTGGCCGAGGACCCATTGTCAGATGCCCGGGATTTGCCACGCCATGCGTTTACTTAGTATGGCGTACTTAACGTCCTATACCACACACACATAAAAACAAAAACCTGCAGGGTGGAGATAAAGAAATCAAGAAAATTTAAATCGTTATTTAAAACATGATTTAGGTCATGATTTGAAGCATATCGATTTTACTATGATGACGTAAATCAAGGTTCCCGCAGAAATATTCCGATATAATTTTCTTACTTACCAATTGTCTATAATTTATCTCTCAAAGACAGAAAACAAAAATGTAGTCGAAGTTCTTTTCACAATCTTTCTATTTGCTCAAATATTACAGCAATAAAGCTTTTTCCTTAACAAAAAAGAAGCTCCTTTAGTTCTAATACGTCGTTGTTTATAACAAGAAAATGTTTTTAAGGAAACTACTTTGCGATGTAATTAACTTGGCAGCGAATTCATCTTTCACGCTGCTCTTTTTATTGCGAGGACTGAATGATCAATCAATCGACAGTGTCCCAATATGTAGTAAGAAAAAAGTAAACTCTCAAAAAGGGTGATTTTCAATCGAATATATCTGAGATATATAAAATAAAGCAGATTTAAATGAAATAATTTGATTCATTTGTTGCTCGCAAAAAAAAATAAAATAATTTTATTCACCCTGATCGAAAGTGTTTCCGAAGTAGCCATTAATTACTTCGCGGGAACTACCACCGATGTCGCGATCCTCGCGAACGGTCGTAGAAAGTTTCGCAAGAGTCGAGCGGCAATGTGAGTCAGTGTCGTCATAAATTCCCAGCTTTTGTCTGCCTTAGTTTCCGCCGTCAGTCTGGCTGCAGTACAACCTGCAGCGCAGCAAGCGTGTGCAGCGTAAATCTACGCGGCTGTGCCACCTCCAAGATCGCTGCAGGCGGCAGCTTGAAATAAATAAGACGTGATCATGCAGGCCTGAACGCGGAGACCAGAGATGAGGACGCGAAAAACAGAACAGTCGGAGATGCGATCCAGACACTCTACTAATTTGTGCTCGACAATCGTTGAAGGGCATGGTTGTCGCATTGACCCCGACGAGAAAGAAAGATATATCTCCTAGGACTATATTTCTTTCGTCGAACCGGAGAAAATGTTCAGTTTGCAGCATGTGTCACTTGTAACTCTAGAGGTTCGGGTCTTATGAGCTTTAATACTAACACCGGAGACGAATTTATCATTCGTTTATAAAATATCGAATTTTGAATTCTTAAGAGGTCAAGGCACAAAGGTAAATTTTGGTTTTCAACACATTTTTATATGTATTTTTTGTTTCTATCCAAAAATTTCCTTTGAGAGCAAGGGGGACAAATGAGCAGCTGCTGGAGTAAAGACGTGTTTTTTTTATAAGCAAGCTGCATGCCTTTGGCAATATAGCAGCACGCCTACTAACTGAATTTGGGTGGTCGTCGGTTTGCGTGGAAGGAAGGCATAATAAACTGAGGCGAGCGCGGTCGCTGTTGAAGTTTGTCCTGTTCAGAAAAGTATCCGATAAAACGACTGGCGGCGGCGAACACATACGAGAGCAGACCCAAGGGTAACCGGAAATGTTTCTGGAAGACGGGCTCCTTGTAGTACCAATGTCTCCCACGGAAGACCCGTCTGCATTAGTGTAGCAATCGGCGTTGCTGCGAAACATTGCGTTAGAGTTCAATAGAATGTTCGGGAGACTGTGTAAGCGCCTTTGTTATTTTCCGGTGGCTGATTTATCAGAGCAACGCACGGCAGCAAGAAAATTGTTTCCTGTTGAAGTCCTGTCATGCCTTATGTCACGCTACGGCGTGACGTACGGCGAAAGCGGTTGTTATCTTACCGACGGCTAACAGAATGTTGCTCCTAATCAAACAAGTTTACGAATTATTTTCATGTTTTAAACAATGCGAAATGTCGAATGTCGATCAACCTTCTTACGGGCGTCTTTAAAACAACCAAACTAAAGAGAATATGATAAGAATTCACCAAAACACCTTCGATAACCACCGTCGGACAATTGATGAACTTTTTGATTTGACTGGAGTGTCGTGGAGTTTTCGTCAGTGAATTTTAACACGCAATGTTTACATAAAAGGATTGGCAGGAAAATGTATGCCGCGCTTGCTCACACCGTAACAAATATGCAATCGCTTGTGCCTTCCATGCTTTAAAAAAGCAGAAAGATGACCATGATTTTCTTTTTAAAGTCATAACCGGAGAGGAGCCTGCTGCTACGATCCCGAAACAAAACAGCAATCCAGCCAATGGAAAACTTTCAATTCCCTACGTCCCATCAAAATATGTAATAGAAGCCCCGTATAAAACAATGCCATACCAAAAAGAAAAACAAAAAACGTAGTGCATTATTTTACACTCTGGATTATGAAACTGGAAATATAACTAGAATTGTTTCTGAAAACCTGAAATCTAGATTGCAGAAAAGGGAATAAGTTCTGACACCCTAAAACTTGGATACAATCCAGGCACATTTCCACTTTCATAATCAAGATAGCGAAGCGTTAGACTGTAGGGTATTTGTATCCAAGGTGATAATCTGTTGTTTTTTTGTTCGTTTGTTCTTGACGTGAGAATGTTTGTGCGCTTGAAATTTGTTCCTCCCGTCGAACGGGCAACTAAAACTTTTATCCAAAAGAATTTGAGAAGGTTGCATCAAGATTTGCAAACTAAACATCCCGACTTGTAGGACAATAGGAGAATGGTTCGTTCAATATGACCGCACCGTGTTAAGTGTTCAGTAGGTCTTAAGACAAAAAACTGCAGCACCTCGGTACCGCTACCACCATAGTTACCCAACCTGGAACCGTATGACTGTTTTTTCCCCAGATAAAAACAATTTCAAAAAGGGAAGCAGTTTTCCGATGAGGAAAAGGTAAAACAAAAACCAGCAGAAGCACTAAAAGACATCGAAATCAAGGAGGTTAAATGCTATTAGAGCATTGCAAGTAACATCTCGATAAGTGTATTGCGTCATGCGGGAAGTATTTTAAAGGTAACTGAAATCTGAATGTTTAACAAAAAGGTACAACATTTTGTAAACAGAAATTTCGATTTCTTTTGGATTCCCCGCATTTCCTCGCATAAAAATGCATTTGTCTGCTTTGCAGTCGGACTTATAGACAAGTGCAATTCAGGACTTACTTCTTTTTAGTGGCACATGTCGCTGACGATCCCCTTTATAAGTTTCGCATACCTCGTTTATCCGGAAGACTGTAAAAAACTGTTTAAATAACCAAACAAATTTCCACCTGTCTATTTTTCTTTTAATGTCAGGAAATCCGCACACTTGACGACTCAGTCGAGCGAGTGTTGTAAATGTCTTCTGACACGCGCGCCTAAGCCTAAACTATCTCAAGATTCGTACTTACTACATCCACTAAACAACATACGCTTTAGTGTACTGTAAAAGAAACCTAAAGCGTATTTTCGTCGAAAATTATTGCTACCAGTTACATAAAGTTTTATGTTTAACCGCCAAAAACGTTTCACACGCCGCTAAAAACCTTGAAACTGTCTTCGATTTAAAAACAAAAAACAAAATGCAACACTGCCTTAGGCTTTTGACGCCCTAGAGCTCAGAAATCGCCGTTTGTTGTTATTTCTTTGCACTAGGAAAAACAAATGTAGACGCCCACAAAACACAAGGCGAATGGAGTTTCCATATCAGAAGTGTAATTTATTTATTGATTCTACTGTTACATATTTAGCTGCACCTTCCCTGCAAATTTATTATATTTACTCTCCCTAGATGCCGTCACCACCGCACTAATCTGTTTGATCGATATGCTTTATTAGTCCCGCGCTGTGAAGGGGAGCTAGGTCGCATAACCTAATCAGCATCTTTTCTTAAATATTTCTCATCTTCGACCTCAGACACAAAGTTCATATCAGTGTAATATTAGTCTAGTTATTCTAATGGGTGCCCATGTATGTTAGCTTAACGTTTCTCATTTTCAGCGAACGTAAATCGAAAATGCGCGCTGTTGAACCGGACGATCCCAGTTTAGGTTCGTGCCCCTAGACCCTTCAATCTTTCATGTGTCTGAGAGGAAAAATTGAATGGAAAGCGCCGAATGAACAAGGACGAAGAAGGGGACAGAGACGAAGCGCACTCACAACTGAAAGTTTATTGAAAACATGATTGACTATTAATACCGTCTATCAACATTGACTATTTATACCGTTACAAAACGTGTTTTCTCCCTGCAAAAATAAACTACGCATCGTGAAACGTGACGTATCTACTCAAACGAAGCTTTTGAAATTGCAACTAGATAAGAAAGATGTAGAATCTGCCGTTACCCAATACGAAAGCTATAAGCGATTTACAAATCTTGTGTATAAGAAAATGTGGCACGCTTCTTTTATCAGAGGCCGATAATCTTCAAGTATTTCCGGGCTACGCAGGGCACTATTTTTAGATCAAGCATTTTAGAAAATCGCTTGCATTTCTTAAATTAGGTAACAATGCGTTCTAGAAGTTTGGCATCTTGTTTTAACCACTATAGAGCTGCCTTTAAGTGGAGACTGAGGGTTTAGCAATACGTAGTTTATTTTAATCGGCAGAAAGGCACAGCTATGTTTCTCCTAAGTACCCTGTAGAAGAGCATCGTAACACGTCATTGGACGCTCCCTACACGCCGTGACAACATTTCCGTCAGTAGAAAGACCCTTTCACTCAAAAAACCTGCGGAATTTCACTAAAGTTTGAAGACGTTCGACATATGGACAGTGTTGCCCGGCTGCTACACGAATATTTTGATTCTTGAGAAACAAAAAAAATTAGAAAGTAGTTTTTTTTATATATTTTATAAAGTGGTTACCAATGTTTAAGCTATATAAAACCGAACATATTCGCTTTTAACTCCTTCACTAATTATTAATGTAAACCAGTGATGCCTGTAACCCCAGCAAATAGTGCATTTTTTCCTCCGCCAGAAGAAATTGAGTAGTTTTTTTTTCTTTTTTAATTTCTGCGGATGTGCACAAAAGTTGAGCTTCAGTCGAACATCACTTTGAAAGTGTCAAAACGTCGAACTTGGTCGCACTCGACCTGGGCAGGTTCGCGACATTCCTAGTTTTGACTGCGCGAAAGTGGCAGGAGTTGTTGTCAATGGCGATGCAATATTCTGCTCGCACCTAGCTTTTTCCTTTTTAATATTCAAACATGTATATTAGAAAACACTCTAGAGATTCATTTTATATTTGTATTTCCCTCTCGAGGTTTATTTTCTTGTATCAATTTATAGAACCAGCAGTTACATCGTATATTGATATAAAAGTGCCACACAAGAAAGAGTTTGGTGAAAAAGAAACCGAAACTAATCCTCTCTTGTTGCCATCGGACAGATAAAAACAGAGCAGACCGATAACGCACGTACCATACGGCTTTCTCAGTGAATAAACATTTATAGGGGAATTCGTGGCAGGCAGATTATTCTTTACTTACTCGAATTTCCGCAGTTTGTGCTAATATTCGCCGCTTTTCACGAATATTCGGCTTTCGCCGAATATTCGGGAACTTCCGAATATGCAATTTTCGAATCGAATACGTTTTGAATAAGAAAACTATTCTATTCGTATTCGAAATTTCGAATATTCGTGCACCCCTAATTTTTATATTTATATTCCGGTTCTCGAGACTGCGACAAACTTCCAATCCGGCCCCTTAGCCAAAAAGTTTGGAGGCCCCTGGCATAAACCAGCAAATACATAAGCATAGAAACATTGGAACAACAATGATCGGTTATCAGTTTATCGGGTACACTACTACTCTATCAAACTTGATTTGTTATTGCGCTTCACACACTAGTTTTAATTTAAATTTTAAACATGTCTACACACTTTCATTCCTGGTCGACAAAACTTCCCATGCCCTTATATTGCAGGAAGTCAGAACACACTCGACTGCATTACTTTAAACTTGTATTATTACTTAACGATTTATCAAGGCGGCACAAGGTTAACCATGAGCCCTTGAAGTATGACCCAAGAAGAGAATGAAGTTGACGCACTCGACTCCTAAAATCAATACATCTACAGCTTGAAAGGCTTCGCATTGCGTGCCATAAGTTTACTTGTTATTGACATGATTACAGGAGTTTATGTATGTCCAAGTATTGAGAAAATCCTTCCCACATGCGCTATTTAGCCAGCGAAAAAAACCTGAACCCGGTGACCTGCGCATACACACACGCACACACATGCGCAACGAAAGCGTGCACATGTGTGCGCACGAGCCTCACCTCCAATAAACACGAAAACAAACAAACGTGGCGTACCTACATATGCAAGAGACTGCGTAATAAGCAAAACATTCACAAATGTTTCGAATTGCAATATCTAAGACGTACAGCCTCTGCACAATTGATATACGACTTCACTTGCCTATTTTGGGTCTCAGAGTGAGCAAGAACGAAAGTGAGTGGGAGTGAGAAAAAGAGGAAGAACCTAAGCTTTTTGCTTTCGGTTATGTGAACTCGGTCATGCATGCAGTGTCGCGGCGTTCCCGCGTACGTGTTCAACCGTGAATGATATCTACAGGGTGGTACATATCGATCCTGCTGATGTCTGAACGGCACGTCTATATTTCCTGCTTCGAGCTCTCACGCTGAGAGTTAGTGCCGACGCGCGCTTAGAAGAAACCATTTTTTTTTCAAATATACCTTTTTTATTTTTGAGTTGCCGGATTAACTGCTTTGAGAGTTTCAAACACACATTATGTGTTATTTGTAAAATGCTGCTCAGAATGTTTTTTTTGTTTGTTTTTTTTTGTACGCGGAGGGACGAGGTTGTGAAAGCTCAAATTTGGGTGGACTACAGTAAGTAAAGGAAAAATATTAATTGTACTTGTCACTTTGCTCCTTACTTTTGATAAAGGAAATATTAGAATTAGTTCCTTTTTGTAGTTAAACCCTGCCATCTCATTGTTGAAGCAAAAAAAAAAAAAAACAGGTTTAATATTTGTTGGTATTAAAATATGGCGAAGATCAGCATTTGTTGGCTTGTGAAATATGCCCGCGCTTAAATCTAGCTATTATGTCGTGAATATAATATATCATATAAGAAAACAATATATATTTTCTCTGGTAGAGATTATTTATGATATATATTCGGGTAAAGATGCACGCAAATTTACACATTCCAGTCGTCATTTGTAAGCGACATTAAAACACATGATTAAGGCTCTGAAGTCAAAAGCGACTATCACAGAAATAAAATTTCGCCAGCAAGTTGAGAATTGCAACTTTTGTGGGTATATTCGGAAATTCTCTTCAAGATTCCTAAATAAAAAGAGCAGAATGGAGTAAAAAAAGTTAACTCTCAAATGTTCTTGGGGTTTGAATTTGAGATAGATCATTTTTTCATTATTAATTTAGTAACCATATTACGACATAGCGGAGGCAATCACTAAGCATGATACCCCAAGTAAACAAAAAAAACACAAAAAACAGGGGCTTATTTGGGGCATCAATAAAGATGCGTTAAGCCTAGGGTAACCTAACCACAACGATCATGCTACATCGTCAAAACCCGGTTCCAGAAGATGATCCGGATGAAAACGCGCCGCTTCTGCCTCACAATCTCGGCGTATTCGCAATATACCTCAATTTTAATGGCAGCTCGCGATTCACTGCCACAGCTCAGAGAGCAAATATCACGCCTTGTCAAGTTGGTTTACAGCTTCTTTTTGCGCTCCGGACTCTTTCCCCGTTTTTTCCGAAAGTCACTCCGTTATCAACGATGCTGCAGAAACCATACCTACCCGTTATAGGCTCTTCGTCGGACGTAAGTTTCTCTCTAAAGGCTGGACTGCATGGTGCGAAAGACGCGGCAAATTTGGACCTGTGACTATCGCTTTCGGCGCGGTGTCGGAAGAGTGGATGCTGCGCAACGCGCACAGCGAACGCGCCGACGGACGAACTTATTCGGTTCTTCACCGTATTGTCGCTCCATGAAGATCCGCCTTCAGAGGGATGCTTCCGACATAAAATGCGCACGTGAGGTATTCGACGCTCCAAAGCGAAGACGATTTGCCGGGCTTCTAGCGCACGGCATGACCATCTAAAATTTAGAATCAACGTAACTGTGGTTACGGCAAAAATGTATAAATACCGCCAGAACGTCAGCTTATGTCACGTCAAAGGTTGAGCCTTATGGGGAATAACGGAAAAACATAAGACGGGACACTACCCCAGCGAAGCTTTCCTCCGTCTTGATGGCCATCCCCAGCGTCCAGTAGCACACACGCAATAGGTTACCGGCGTTTGAGCCGGAAGTTCCGTCATCTGAAGGGAAGCGTCACGTGACTTCACGCTTCCAGTTTGTCCGATGCCGTTCGGATTTCGTTCAGCTGCATCAAAAGCGTGGTAGCCGTGCTGTATTTGTGGTAAAAATAGTTCACTGCTCCGCGGTACGTTGTTCTAACGCAAGCCATGAAGAGCATAAGATGTTCTGTTTCCCGTGGAGCGAAGAACGGAAGTAGTGACAGGCTGTTGCTGTTAACGGAGCACAGTTACCTGTGACAGCCCAGCGTCGGCGCCCGTTTATACGCGGCCTATTTTGTTACAGGTCAGCTCGACATGTTCTTTCTTCGGGTTTGGTGTTGCGCGAAATAAAGATTTATAACTGAGATTCCTGACACCCAGAAAAAGGTCTCGATTAATCCGCGAAGGGGTGAACACAGCTTGTCGTACAAGGCATACGCGAGAACGCGGGATACGATCTTGCAGACGTCAGATTGCCAAGCGAAATCGCAGTCAGTTAGTTCATTGGACGAGGTTTTGTCTACAGACCGTTTCAGCGACAGCAGTGGCTCTGGCATGCATTCTTGCGCATTGGCTTTCAAGATTTATAGCTTCGTCGCTTTTCGCCATGTGGAATAACTTAGGAGCACTCATTGAAACTCTGCCAACATATATCAACCACAGAAATCTGGTCCTCAGCTTGTTATAATAAAAACAAACAATGAAAGCAGGCAGTGCCTACTTTTTGACTGATAATAATGCGGTCGTATGACCCTGCGCAGCTTATATCAAGATCGATGCACGTTTATGCATGCTTTCTTACTCGACATAATTAGAAAAAAAAAAAAAAAAACGCGCGAGAGTAGGGGCTGCCACTCAGAGGACAACTTAGTTTAAGTACAAAAAAACACGTGGGCGTTTAAACTCTAGGGTTGTTCTATTATCTCATCTCGTCGAAACAAACTGGGTTACGGAAGTGGCTTTTCGATAGTGCGAGGAAAGTACGCCAAAGCTCCGATGGTGCATTTCAGCTAGCGCGTCCCACTTCGTACATTCGCAACTCTTTCAGTCGGTGATGTGATCTAACGTGGCAATCAAAAATAAACGAAACGCACTAAGGAATGCTGGCTTCAAAGGAAAAAAAAAATAGCTAACCTGACTTGAGTTTAAAGCGAAGATTCGGAAGGCACGGCGCAAGCAGAGCTTTTCCCCGGCCGCACTCGCTCCGCGTTTTCGTGGCCGTTCTCAATACTTCTGCGTACCGATTCCTACTTAACATTACCGTAGAAGTAACTTATTCGCTCAGAAATTCGTAAGTCACCCAGCAGCAAAAAGAAATGGCTCGAGTTGATCGGGCTTCAACACCCGCACGCATTTTCAAAGCCACCATGGTGCTGCGTCGGCTGCTATACCTACGAACCGGAAGTGAATTATACCCAGAATGCTTTGCGGCAGCTGCCAAACATCGGTCACCTATTCACGTAACTTTTTTAAAGAATTCCGGTGGGTTAAAGAACCCACTGGTAAAACATAGAGCAGAAGAACTCACTTGAATCAACACAGGCCAGAACAGAAATTTGCCAGGTCCGTAGAAATACACACACACACCCAACCACCCACCCACCCACCCACCCCCCAAACACACACACAAACGCACACACGCGCACGCGCAAATGCACACGCACACGCGCACGCAGACCCCCCCCCCCCCAACCCACCAACACACACACATAAACACACACACACACACACAAAGATATTTGAAGCAAACATCTTTTTTATTAGTGTAAGCCCGTTTGGTTCATGAGCTCGTGGAACACCATTTATTCAACGTTGATACGAGAAAAGAAACAAAAAACGGCTTGCCAAACGTGATGCAATATAAAACAGGAGAAAAAAAAAATACAGTCAAGCAGGAACCGCTGCCGCTTCTTCCGGCACCTCGCCCTCCGCTCAACTCACACTTCATTTCCGGGCCAGCCTCGCTTACTCGGCACTTCTCGGGGGAACCGCGAAGGACAGAGCTGAGGTGCCGAGAGAGGGACGGGGGTAGGGGGTGGCTTCGAGGAAGCAGCGTCCGTAGCGTGGTCGCCGTCCCGGCCCCGCGCTCTGTCTCCCGAAGCCGAAGCGAGGAGCACTATAAAATTTCCACCAGCGCAGGAACCTCGCTCCTTCCCTAATAGGCGCAGATCCATCGGCTAATTGCGCCGAGCATTAACGCAGGTGCCAATTAGTCAAACAGCTCCGGCGACGGCGCCGACGCGAGAGGGGCGAGCGCACCTCGTAAAGTGCAGGCGCGACCCCGGGAGGCGTCACACCGGCCCGTCGCTCGAGCGAACGCCGGCTTTCTAATGAAGCGGCCCGTCGTATCAGTCGCTGATATCCGCGGACGGGAGACACCGGCGAGCGAGATGAGGGGACCGAGCTCCCTCCAACAATGACACCAGCGGCGGGGATATGGCGAACGTGCGTTGGACTTGGCAGACGCGGTCGCGACAACGCCCATGCGACGCGCTGTCACAGGGGAGCCCAGGTTTTGATGCGCCTCATGCTTACCGTGGATCTCTTGGGGGGTTGGGGGGGGGGGGGGGGGGGCAGTCGGCACACAGACACTTGCACTGACGGTGCGCACCCGAGCGCGGTGTTAGGAGCCTCCTGTGTGTGCGTGTGCGTGCGTGCGTGCGTGCGTGCGTGTATGCCTATAAGCGCTCGTGTGCGTGGCAGTGTTTATAGATGCGGTCGGCTTTTGGAGCGGCGGAGTTTAAGCTTTTGGCAGGAGGGAACGAAGCGAGATCGCTTCTGAAGATGAGCACTTTCCGCCCACTTTGAAAGAGCGGTCGGGCAATGCACGAGCGGTTTTCATGTTCCAGAGCACTTTACTAACGAAATAAATTGTATCGTTTAGTTTCGTACTTGCCGCGTTGTCTTCGGCGTTCATTATCGGAAAGAAGCGAAGGAAAGGAAGCTTTTATGGATTAAGTACTCCCCGCCGACGACGGGGCTCTAGAAAACGTTCGAAAGTACGCACTGAAATTAAATTGTTAGTCAGGGTGTCGTTAACGGGATATTCAAGAAGCATTGTCAGAGGTGTTTGCGCCACAAAGTGATGATGATAACCGTATGCAGTGGTAACTGGTCTAAGACTCGAGAAGTTCTGCATATATCAACAATTATCGACATCAAAAATAGTTAATAGAGAGTCTTGAATCAATACAAAAAGGATAAATCGGTTCACACTAAAAATATACTTACCTGCAAGTGCCACACACCTTAATATTCCACTGCTTTATTGCCGCTCAATTAGAACAGGTACCTGAAGAGGTTGTCCTATTTCCGTAAAATATTTTACAGACCATCCGAATTTTTTCAGGGTAACATCCTGACACCCACGCACAATTTAACTCGTCATGATCACCCTATAGTCCGGTCACCGTTATGCTGAGCCTGCAGCCAAAGCTACAACAGCGAGCTAGAACTGGGTCGTGGATTTGAGACATGCAATTTTATTGCGAGCGCTCGTTCAACGCATTCAAGGGACAGTGACACCCCCCTAAAATGTTTCCATTTTTCGCCAGGCGATTTAATATGGTGTGAGAAGACCACCCCATTAATATTTTGCTAGAGAGTCACGCATATTTTTAATAAAGCCAAAAAACGCAACTACTCGAAATCGAAACCGAAACCTCTGCACGGAAGTCGGAGAAATATAGAGGACGAGGGAGATCTGGAAGTCACGTGGCTGCACCCAGCCGTGCGCTTTTTCTTTTTTACGCCCGCATTAGACGAATTGCGTGTCGGGAACCGTTTGCCGTGTGATTCCTTTGCAGTTATATTCGTTCCGATCGCTGTTCTGTACTTTAAGATGAGTTGTTTTGTACATTGAAGAGTTGGAAATGACTAGTGCCTGCCCGTGGTGAATTCCCGTGATCGGCTCCGAAAAGAATACCCTTAAGAGGTTGCAAGAAAAGCTGCCTCACAGGTCCTGCATCTGAAAGGGGCATTGTGTGGCAGAGTCTGCACAAGTTTCCGGAAGATCAACGGGATGAGGACCAATGGCTGGCTGCAACGCCTGTAGAACAGTTACGGGCACCTCGGAAAGCAGACGCTACCCAATACATATGCTCCTTGCATTTTGAGGAAAGTGACTACATTGAGTTCGCAGGTGTCTAAAAGGAATCATATACCATTTAGTTCAGTGACGAATCGTCTACAACATTTGTTGTTTCAGTCATAATTAAACAAAAAAAAAAGGAAAAAAAAAGATATGTAAAATTCGCAAAATGTTTGACGACAAAAAGTTACGCTTAGACTAGGGATTGAATATGGGCCCCCTGCGTGATAAGCGGACATCTTTCCACTGACCTACTGGGGGAACCTTTCGGTGTAATGCAGCCGGTCTACTGTAGGTCAGAAAGTTTGCTGCCGATTTCCCTCCAGCAAAGCACTCCCGCCTCAAAGTCGGGCGGTACCACGCATTGACCACATTTGCAAATAGTAAAGAAATCGTAAGCGTGCATATTCAAGTTGAAATACGCACTTCGCGCTTCACGTTTGCACGAGCGATGTCTTCAGCTACAAGAAGGGGCAACGGCTCGGTGACGTCTTCGTGCAAATGGGCTTGGTGGTCGGGGGTGTTGCACGGGGTGAATACCAATTCTTTTGATCGGTCCCAAATTTCTATTTCAGCGGAAGGCAAATTCGCCGGTATCGCGAACAAGAGTCACAGAGTTCCCACATCCGTCGTTCACTGCCATCGCCGTCCAGCCCGCGAGACTTACGGTACGGGATACGACGCCATATTGAGAATTCCGCAGTAAACGCGCGGAACGCTCCTGGTTTTCTGCGCAACTTTTTAATGCGAAAGTATTAACTGCCTTATGGACAGAGCTCGCGTCATCAGTCTGAAGCACGAAAACGGCGCCTAATTTCCGCGATCCAAATAGAAGCGTAGTGAAGCTGATAGATTTCACTTTCGGTTCCACTGGCTGGCGCTCGTCGACGGGGCTCCCATTGGCCGTTGCGCTCGTCAGTTTCCACGACCGCTCACCCCATGGCGCTGCGTGCCCATCAGCGCCCGTTAACACGGGGCGTTCAAGGTGAGCGTGCCCAGGGGAGCACACGCGCTCACCAGGGGCGAAAAGTACGCAACACACAAAAATGGGAGCGGACGAGTGGCTTGCGTGCTTTGGCATTCACAACTCATAAGAAGTGCTTAGGGGTACCTCGATTTCTTTTTTCCAGTCAACGTATTTGCAGTTTTTTGCAAGCCACGAAAAATGGGTTTCGTATTTCCTTTCAATTTTTAATATTGAGTGTGTTCTTTCAGTGACGCGCAACTCTGATTAAATTTGGAGGCTGTATCTAAACCTTAGGAAACGGCATGTGACCATGGAGAAGCAAGTGAGGGCGACTCAAACCGGCAGTTCTCAATCGGCGGTTTTCTGGCGGTAAGAAACTGAATTCCGAGCCGGAAATTGTGTTCTGGGTAGTTGGGCTCTCATATGTCACGCACAACTAAAAATATCGGCGAGCATAAATATGCTGTCAGGGTTCCTTTAGAGCAGCGACCTCGAGCTGTCGTGCTTGTGGCACTGGCCGCAGTATCAGCTGAAAGGGGTGCACTGCGATAGTTACAGCTACCCCAAGTAAGTATATTTTCGGAATCCCCGGCCTTTACCCTTTCCGTTATGATAATCAGTACGCAAATTTTAGAGTAGTTATTGTGAAATCGTCAAGGGAAAAGTATGCCGAAAGCAACATTCAAATATACATACGCTTTTCAGTGCCGGGAAGTCGGTAGAAGGCAGTCTGCAGGTAGAGCGGGCAGTCTAATAATGAACTGTGCCAAGCAGGTGCTTCCTGCTCCTGCATGGGTGCTGGAACGACCTTCCAAAGTATTCATTTGACACCATTAAACGGCTTGTAATCAGTTGGGAACACATTCCACAGTCCATAGAGTGAACCCCTGACTACCACTGACGTCACTTTTTTTTATTGGTGCCTGTATAGATTTCCCTTTCCCTTTGCCAAGATAATTTGTTCAAATTTTCCCCATTCGCTTTCAATCACTGCTATAGGATTCTTAGTGACTCACCACTCGTAAAGATATCTATTGCTCGCTTAGAAACAAAACTTTCACTATTTTAGGTCGCTGCGAGGGTGATTCTGACTATTCTTGTGTGAATTTGTATATGCTTAATATAGTGTCATTCAATTGTTCAATTGTTTTGTTAATTTGTATAATACCTTCACAATTAGGTGTGTCTTTTTTTTTTTTTTTTACTATGTGCCGCTCTCTGTAATGCCCTATCGGGACCTGAAGAGGTAATAATAAAAAAAAAAAGAAATATAAAATACACAAGTAGTGTCAGCTGAAAAAAAGAAAGACGTTTACAATTCTTTCTAATGCCGAATTAGAGCGCAGTACTTGAGGAGGAGGAGGGGAGGGTACAGAGGGAAATGTCACGTGTGACGTCACGGGAGTTCACTTTTCCCTCTAAAGTTGGCGGGAAACTTTCTCCGCTATATTTAGATGCGTATTTTCCCGCTAAATTTAGCGGGAAAATTTTCCCACTAAACCTAGCGAGGAAATTCCTCCGCTCATTTTAGAGGGAATATTCTCACATATGTATTGTAAAAGCTTGGTCTGCTGGTCAAGTTGGTAATTGTGATTGATATTAAAAATAACGCTAAAAAGAGGGGAGAAAAAGGAGAAGAAGCACATAGGACAAGCGCTAACTGGCAACTAAGGTTTGTTGAGCGCTTCCAACTTTGCTCTCGCAGTGCACGCGCGTAATCTCAACTCAATAGAAACCCGGAGTACCACCAAATCAGTAGAAAGCCCGCCCACCGCCTGTTCGAAAAATTTGCAAAACAGCTACATCACCTGGCGCACAACCCGAACATGGAAAGGAAAACGCGCCGTGTAGTATTTACAACCTAGATAGTGTTAATGAAGCTGTACTCTTTGATTGCATATACGCCGATGCAACACTAATGCAGAGGCTAGAAAGAAAGTTGCTGGGGGTGGCACTAATACATGCTTGCGACAGAGGCGTTTGCATTAGCGTTGCATCGGTGTATATGCAACCCAAAGAATACACCTTCATTAACACTATCTAGCTTGTAAATATTAGCACGGCGCGTTTTCCTTTTCTTGTTCCGGTTGTGCGGCGAGGGGATAGAGCTGTTTCGCTAACTTTTTGAACAGGCGGTGGAAGGGCGATATATACTGATTTGGCGGTACGCCGGGTTTCTTTGAGATGAGATTACGCGCGTGCACAGCGATAGCAAAGTAGGAAGCATTCAATAAACTTTAGTTGCCAGTTATGGCTTGCCCTGTGTTTTTCACTGTCGTTTGTGTGCGATTTTTGATGCGAATTTCCTCATATTTAGCGAAAACAGTTCCCGGTTTAATTTGCCAATAAATTTTTCCGCTAAATTTAGGTAGCAACGTTTTCGAATAAATTTAGTGAAAAAGTTGCCCGCAAATTTAGCGGGAAAAGTTTATCCCCCTGACGTCACACGTGGCGTCACGTCTGACGTCGCACGTGCATCACGTGTGACACCACGAGGGTAAAATTTCCCCGCTATATTTAGCGGAACATGTTTCTCGCTGTTTTCCCGGGTTGAGTCGCGTCAGTTGTGACGTCACGAGGGTAAACGTTTCTCGCTAAAGATGGGGGATATATTTTCCCCTATAGGGGATATATTTTCCCGTAAATATGGTGGAAAATTTTCCGGCCAAATATAGCGGGAAAATGTTGAGCTTGTGACGTCATACGCGACGTCAATATAGGAAAAGTCCCGTAGTGTAACGCGCGGTAACGCCGACAGCGATGGCGTCACCGTCAAAGCCGAAATCGAGCGCCTAAGAGCTGCGCACTAATAAAGAAAGTGGAGTTAAAGGGGCGATTTATGACTAAAATCTTATAATTTTCCGATTATTCCCTTCAAAATACATCCCTCTTATATCTGTACGGCTTTGCATATAATAGACTACCTTCCTAAATCCCTGCGAGCAACACTGCACGCGTTGCACACTGGGACCTAGCTGACCAGGGAGGAGAGCGGCATGGTTTCGGTTTCAATCGACAAGTCAAGAAAATATCATACAAAAATCGTGGATTAAAAACAATCGTTATCTCGTTTTGTTCTGGTCCAGAGCACATCGTTTTGGGTCTGTGTAAACTAACTTAAACGGCCAAACCCCGAAGCTTCAGCACAACCCCGAACCATACTAAAAGCTTGTCTGAACCCATGCTTGTTCATTTTTGTGCCCGAGCCTCCTTAGCGTTTCGAGGTACGTGGACGAGCCAATGCTGGGAACCTCGACGCTGCGAAGCTCGTGGATCTTGCTTGTGTACTGGTGAACACGCTGTAACAACCAATAAGTTCGCGTAAACCAAGCTTGCAAGTTTGCATTAGTGCTACTGCTCAGCATGTTTGTTACTTGTTTTTTATGCGTCCCCTGACAAAATTACCTTCTTTCAATTACAGTTATTTTTAATGCCCCAGAGTACGCGAGGTAAAACTGGAAACTTTATAGCTGTATTGAACCGCAGCACTGCACGAAGTGAAGTCCCTATAGGATTGAATTCGACTAATTCAATATGGCATGAAGTTATCCTGTAATCATAGAGGCAAATTCACACATACAACTCAGGTTTGAAGAAAGCAACAGTTGAGCACTTGCGTGAAGAATGTCGCACTATTCGGCGCACATCACGTATACGTTGTGAACCCCTATGCGGTCCACCAAATGGACTAACGAATTCCAATAGCATTTGGCTGTTGCTAATGGTCATAAGATTTGTTATATGTTTACTCTCTTCCTTACTGAGTATGCCGAGATGATATCAGAACCACCTTTCAGAGACAGATCTTGGACGTCGGTAAAGGCACATCAAAAAAGGCTTCGCGAGGAGTAGGGGACGCTTCTTAGGGACTCCGTCGTCACTAGCCGATATCGGCGTTTGCGAAAGCTTAATCTCAAATGGGCATACGATTTGAGTGGAAGATATATGATGACACGAGGAGGACTTCATAATAACTTTTGTGCAGTAGTGAGGGCGAATTTATTGCGTTACCTTAAAAGTTCATGTGACAGCGTTGGAATCAGCTGTGAGTATTTTGTGAGGATGTGGCTTGTTTTCTGCTCAGGAAAGTAACGCGAAGCGGACGTTTGGCAAACAAAATGCGTGTAGGGCTCAAAGTGATCAAACTGTAAATGTGGTTCACTGGTACAAGAGAGGATTATTGAAAGTGAGCTCAAAGATACAATCGTGGGGTGAGGGGCCTAAGTCACGTCTTAAAGGAGCCCTCCGGAGCTTTCTGAGATCGCCTGTTTATGTTGTTATATTGCGTAGTAGGTGCATTTTAAAATGTATACAAAGTTTTAGATTACAAAACTGTTTATTAAGCAGATGGCAGTAGAAATATATCGGGTCTATTTTCGCCTGGGAGACAATCGCCCATTCCCTGCCTATCGCTAAACCTTCACCAATGGAAATGCTGCATCTCGCGGTGAATGCGAACGTTATTATTGCAACACTTTTTAAGCTTGTTGTAAATTATAGTTTGAGAAAAACGTAAACTGATTGTGTTGCGGGAAACGTAGACCGCAATTATAGTTCCAAAACCAGGGAACTATGTTTTCTTCCCGGAAGCTTGTTGCTAGGGGGTGATACGTCGGCGCGTCGGCTCGTCTGCTTTCCGGGGCGTGTGTAGGCGGGCGTTGGCGGGACACGTGTTCCTTCTTCCCGTAGATTCCGACACCGAAGCCAGCTTTGCGATCCTTCCACGTCAACGAGTCAAACTTTTCCTTGTCATCTGTGGAATGCGACTGCGTATTTCAGTAGCAGCGCGACGATGCAGTGCGACGAACGACGACTGCCGAGCACAAAGTCCGGGCCCCATGACGACGGTCCGCGCGTGTTCGAGAGATTCCTCCGCGGGTCGGCGGTCGGGCGCGTTGGTGAAGCGCAGTGACGCCAGGATCCTTTGCTTGCTATTGGCTGACGCGCAAAGAGTTGCCCCTCCCTTTCTCCAGGGTCATCTCAGAAAGGGGGGCGTGCCGGGGACTTTGATAGCAATTTTAATAGGGAAATCCGCCACGCATGACCGTAATTTTATGATTTTTACGATCTGTAGGGCCTGTAAATTGAGTTTCTGCCATAAATGGGCCATTGCAGAGCGCTCCGGAGGGCCCCTTTAATACAAATGCATAAGCAGGAAAAATATCCGGCATGTCGGGAACCAAGAAAAGTGCCCCGGTCTTCCTGGTATATCGCTCGAAAATGCTTAGAGTGTTGTACATTCGTGGGAAGTTAGACAATCTAAAATGCAAGCAGCGCATTCGATCATGGCGTGATAGCATGAATTGAAGCTCTTCAATTGAAACCGAAACTGAGTGGCCAACTAGTTCCCAGAGAGCACTGCGTGGCATTTCTCCGGGATAGGGCGCTTCGTGTTTTGGAAGAAGTCTATTGTTTAGTTGTTGCATACAACAGTGCCAGTCAAGATGTGCGGAACCACCTACTCTACCTGGTGCTCAGCTCTTGCCTTGCAATTTTAAACTGCCATGACCTGGGAGTTTTCCAGTGGATCGATTGTCCTTGTTTCCGGATTTTACCCCAAACATCTACGTCTCGTCACATGTGATGATAAATTTCAGCGAGTCGGATAGGTCAGTGGAAATTCGTTTTTGGATAGAAAAAGGCGCCATGCCGTCCTCATCATGTCAGTGACCAAAGAACGGTATTTATTTTTAAAATATGGCATTACATCATCAGTGGAGTGGTTATAGGTGGTAATAGAGAAAACAGAAGCTACGACATTGCGCCTAATCTTGGTCAAATTAGCGCAAAGAAAAGGGAGGAAGAACGTAGAGACATGATAGAGCGCTACTCACAACAGGCGTCCCTTGCCTTTTAAAAGATAAAAACAGCGCAAGAAGACGAGGGACAGGATTAGGGAGACACAGACAGAGCGCTGTCTGTGTCTTCCTTTATTCAATCCGTCGTCTTTTTGCGCTGTTTTTATCTTTCCTCCAACTCGCCCAAGCTTCTACTTTAGCCACCTGTAGGGTCAACTAGTCTATCAGTTAATTTTAATCGGAACTAATCCTGCAGAGGATGAGGAGTTCCGCGATATAGAACGTAGCCCCGCGCGAGTTGGAAATCGGTGACTGCGTCGTGATGCTATTTTCGATGGGCTGCTAGCCGTCCACCCGTGCTACGAGGGCAGCTGTGTTACCCCGCCGTGTATTCAACTAAATAGTGCGTGATGCAAATAAAACCTCTCGATTGCCTGTCCGACAGCGCTGCTGGAATGCGGCCCGGCACCGTAGATAGAATACACAGAATAGCAATGGGTAAATGGCGCAAAACCGGAAATACTACAACGTTCGTCAATGACAGTAAAGTGCACCACGAAAACAAAGTTTCGCAATTAACATAACCCAAGTTTTTTTTTTGTTCTTTTTAGCTACCTGCGGCATAGAAAAATTGGCAACTCAGCTTGCTCGAAATCATATTGTTCTATATTTTCTTGAATGTTCTGAAAGGACTAGACTAAGCTCCAAAGCAAATCTATATAACTTCATTCACAAGAGCATGAGAAGTGGCAAACAGAATAACTACGATGGAGTGAATAAACAACACCTGAATTGAGAGGAATAAATTATGATTAACCATAGGGCTTGAAAATACAGAGCCAGAAGATGAAATTACTAATTTCATAAAACAAAATACAATATACATGTGTTCAACGCGCGACCGGAAATAATTAAAAAAAAATACAGCAAAAATGGTTCCTTTTGGATAACGTTCTTTCCGATGCGGATGCCACGAACGGAGTGCTAAGAGATCATTAGTAAAGGAATGGCGTAAACTCTACTCATTATCTTTAAAAAAAAAACAAAAAAAAAAAACATAGGTTCTGTATGCTGTATAAAATTCAATAGAACTAGGGCGACGCCTGAAGTAACGTCCGCGGGCCCCTTCCGCATGACGATGTCGCGTGCTCAAGATGGGAATGCCCGTGGCTCGGAGTCCGGTGGAGGTAAATGTGCAGCCCCCGCGCCGCCATCTCCCAGGATTGTATCTAACGCTTCGCCGAGTCGCGCGAGAGAATCACAGAAGCTCGACCGCCGTCTAGAGCGATGAGCGCGAAGACTGCGGAACCACGGCTGCCGGAGCGGCGTCTATCGCCGTTTCAATCAGACCTGAGCGCGTCGCGTTGAAGCGAGTGAACGAGCAAGCAAGCAGATTCGAAGGGACGCGCCTGCGCACTGCCCGCTTTCGGCAAAAGCCGGCGCGCCGTCAGGGAGCGAACGTCCTTGGGGAGCGCGGTGATGTAATTCTGTCAGCGCTACGGTGTCATCAGTGCGACGTCACTTCCGTGACCAAGGCTTCGTGACATCGACCTTCAACTTTGCAACCCGCTCACTCTTAGAAATAGGGAGTGAAGCGGTACACCCCTTGTCTCAGAGTCAACGCCCCAAAACAAACATTTGACGTTTTGTCCACCGACGTCGAAAGGACGATACTAAACTTCACGAGAGGCATGATAGTCTAGCGACACAACTTATTAAAATAGCTAATGCACGCATTAAAAGCTACAATAAGAGATTGAAGGTTTTTTTTTTGGTCCTTGTACAAAACCTCGATGTTGTTTTTGTGCGTGTATGTGTGTGTGTTTTGTAGCTTTTGATACGCACAAAGCTATTTAATACGTTATATCCAACAGCTATCAAGCAGCTCGTAAAAGTTGGTATCGGCAGCTCGACATCAATGGACTGAACGTCGAAATGTAGTATTGGGGAGCGACATAACGCTACACACCCAATTTCTCAAGTGCTCCAAAGCGCGAAAAAATAAGCAACGTAATTCGACGTTGTTAAAAAAAAAAAAAAAAAAGAAAGAGAAAACTTGAGCAAAAACTTTGCAATCCGATGGAGCTACGTTTTGATCATCGTCGGGGGCGTGTCCCTCCACGCTTCTGTCTTCACCTCTGGTGGCGTAACGTCGTCTCCACAAGACTTTTTACCTCCATGGCTGAGCTAATTACGCGCAGAAACATAAGCGCCAATGAAGGTGCATTTGTTACTCGTGATTGCTTTAGTTATTGAGGGCCAATGCACAACAGCGACGAGCACCTTGACGACACATTTCGGGGCCTGCACGATTGGCTGCATCGGAATGTAGCATGGGCTCCGATCGAACTTAAAGTGAAATGAAGTTTGGATCACTGTTGACCGTCGTGATAATACGCCGCAACTGCTGTATCAATTGATAAAAAAAAAATGAAATTTCGCTTTGCGTTATCTGTTTTTTGGCGATGTTGGGAATTTGACACTGCGGCATACAGAAAACCTAAATAGAGACAGAGAGAGAAAAAGAAGTGGCCTTGCCTACAATAACGTGGTTTTTATCGGCATGCAGGGATACGCTCCGATGAATGACATTGCATCCGGGTGCAACTTCCGCCACTCTCTTCCGTATGGTTTCAGTATATTAGCAACCTCGAACACAAAAATAAAATAAAAAAATAAAGTTATATTTAGGTAAATAGTTTATTTTATTATTATTACTATTTTGCATTTGTAGCTTTTGCCACCGAGGTCGATACCGTTATCTTGAGGACGCAGTGTTTAGCTTTGGCTTTTTTCTTATTATTTCCAAAAGATGTTAAAACCACCTGTATACTCGGGTATAAGACAATAAAAATTCGCGATAAACAATAGATAAATAAAACTTTAGAAAATATAAAGATATTTTAGACAAAAAATTTTGCACTATTCGAGACGGTGTAATAACCGTCCATAATGGGAAATAAAAAATAACTAAAAGCAAAAAAAAAAAAAAATGAAAAAGAACGAATTTAGAAATACCTGTATGTGGAGATAAGTTAATTTGGTTATTTATCTGCAGAGGTAAGGTTCTGGGTGCATGTCTGCTGTTAAAAAGAAAAGCTGTTCGAATTTCGGTTTTATTCATCCATTTATTATTTATATCTCTAAAAGACCTCAAAGGCCTTTCGGCATTACATGAGGGTGCTCTACACCTTGAGAAAAATTAAGAAAACAAAACCTAAATAAGTACTGATTAACCATAGATGAAGAGTACACACTGTAAAATGTATTGACAAACAACTTAAACATAGCCATAGAATTTGGGCTTATGACAGGAGTATATACGTATAACACAAGCACATATACCTAAAATGATCTAGACTCTCAGGTACTTTATACCTCAACATAAAACATGTCATTTATAAAAACACGTTTTCTTCCTGTAATGAAGATGGTTGCTAATTTTAAGCAAATACTCTCTAGATCTGAAATAAAAAAAAGCATCATGGGGGAGATTGTTCCAGCGTTTGATGGCCGTGGCAAGAAAGTTTTTGAATGCTAATGTTGACCCGAAAATACGGTTGAAGCTCGAAGTGTGAAAGTTGCGTGATTATTTATTAACGGGTTCAGGAATTGAGATAGATGGGCTAGTCGAGTTGTTACGTAATCTGTGAATTAAGCACCTGAGAGAAATTAAGCCCCGTTTCTAGCAAAGTAATCAGTTAATTTTGTTTTAATAGTGATATTTTGTCGAAACGCAAATATGATGACGAAATAAAAAGGGCAGATTGATTTTTAACGGAGTTAATTTGGTAAATTAAGTAGCTTTGATGAGGAGACCAGGGAGCAGGTCCGTATTCTAATTTTGGGGAGGACATATATGTTTCCTAATATATGTTGTACTATTTCCGAATGAATATTCCTTATGATAAGAAATAAGATGTTTACAAACAGAATATAAAATACACAGGTGTCAATAATATGATTGAAAAAAGCCTAAACCTTGAAAAACATTTAAACTACAAATATTTTAGTCTTTAATTAATGAAAAAAACGGGTGCGCTGGTTTTTGTAATCGATTGAGAAGAAAATCTGAAGAAATGTTTAAGCAAACCGGTTAGTTTAGAGTTACTTCGTGAATAAACTTTAACCGCCAGGGCAAACGCACCAGCACTACAACTGGAAACTTTCGTTGGTGGAGCACATCAACGTAGGAAGAGTTTTCACGCAATAACGGTAGTTTAGAAAACACGCAGACAAGCTTTAATAATTTATAGAACTTTGCTGAACGTATGCTAAAAGTTGATATAGCATGAAAAGTGTATCGCCGCTTTTTGTTTTCGCTATTTGTATGTGATTTAGACACATGCATAAATAAATGAACTAAATTTTGGAATATTTTAGATAATGGAATATATTTTGTAAGTTGTGAGCACAAAAATTGGTCTTCTCAAATTGTAGTGTGCATAAAAGGTTTTTACGTTAGGTTAACACGTAACGCGATTTTCTCCAGGGAGTTGGGCAAAACTCGTCCATGAATATTTATGTTTTTCCTGCAAGATAGCTTGGGTCGTGCACAATATGCTTGATTATAAAATTTGCGATATAAAAGTGCAATAAAAACAATTATTGGCCGCATGAAGGCTAAAAGGGCGACAGTGCGTCGTCTTCCACACTTCTAAAGTAAGGATATAGAATAAATCAGTACCACTACTAAAATTTTATGAACCTGAAATACAATTGTATTGATAATTGTATTACTAAACTTTCTGACATTTGCTCACCAGTGTCAACGATGATAAATGAAACAGATTACTAAGTCTTAATGATATACAGTGATAATCGATAATGGCACTTTCGAAACATTTCGTTCCTCCCCCGACTAAAAAAAGACACCAAGTAGTATCTTTGGTAGGCGACAGATAGAAATGCTGCTGATGGACGCGCCCTTGAACGCAATTGCCTTTGTGCTGCTAATGTTTGCCACTGTGAACATCTGAAATACACGATTAACAAAAACATTATATTTAGTAACAATACACAAGACCTGGAATTGAATAAAGCCACAAAAACGAAAACACACACACAATTTTTAGCGACGAAGATGCTAAACGCTCACACATTAATAGAATTCGCGACAGCATGATGCCAGAGCCAAGAAGATTCAATTAAAGCCCTGTTAGGGCTCCTTTTCCCCAATTTTGGCTGCACTGCTTCCAAAATAACCACCTCTTCTAAAAAAGCGCTCCGTTCTTTAAATTTTTTTCAAAAGTAAACTTTATCGTAATCGCTTAAAAACCTGCTAAACTTTACTTTGCTTAAGAAAAAAAATATAAGGCAACTCCTGATATTTCGAAAGATGAACGACCCACGTCCAGCAACGCTGAGAGCTAGCGGCAGCTGCCGGAATTGTGCGGTGGGGCTTTTGTGCGAATTTCTGGATTATCGAAGCAATTTCCGGCGTTTCCTTCAAACTGCCTAAAGCCAAGGTCTTCAAGAAAACTGAAGTTATACATACAGAAACACGCGTGCTTCGGTTTACGCTTTTCCCACGCGGAAATGAGAAGCTTGAGCGTGCCTGTCCTATCCATCACGTGCCCAAACTGTTCCTCAGTTGCGGAACGGGTTAGGGTTCATATGACAAATTATCAAAAAGAAAAAAAGGTAGTCTTTCCAATTATATACCTAGGCGATGTATCAAGTATAGTCTTGTAGAACATGATGTTTAGGTTCTAAAAATTATCATATTTACGAGAACTAATATGTCACAAGATATGTTCTACTCTTCAGCTTTATTACCTAAAACTGCACGAAGATAATTAACGCATTCTATGGAATTCAGAAACAAAACTCTCGAGAGCAAAAATTATAATTTTTTTTCCAAAGTGGAATGCTTTACAATTGCATGCAGTATATGTTTAAGTTATTTCCTGTTGAGTCGATGTGAAAATATTGAGCAATTAAGGAAACCACGCGGGCGTCTGGGGGCGGAGGGGGGGGAGTTGCAACCATCTTGTTTAAATTTCATGTAGGAATAAACAATTGTCCAGATAACGCAAATATGAAGCGCTGGATGCATTACAGATATAATACAAAACGTTCTGAGAAATATTGAGTTTGCAGATGTAGTTAAACCCACAAAACATACGCGGTGCTTCAACTAAACCAGCATACGTCATGTACATATTACATAGTCTTTGTTTTCGCGTGCCCAGAAACCACCAGCAGATCTCCTCGCTGGGGCACAGAGTCAGTCAGGAGTAAAACAAACTAAGGAACAAAACAAATTTTTCAAACACAAAGCGACATAAAACACAATGTTTACAATTGGGCAACAACCACTTTCAGATGTTTCACAAAAATCGTAATGTCACTGAGTATATAAATTTCACCATTTTCAATAGTGTAAATAGAAATTGTATCCGTGACAAAGGAGAGGGTTTACAGACAGTGTGAACGTTGAAAATACTGTGACTTCTAGCGGAACAGGGAGGGACATACCCCCCCCCCCCCATTCACATCGCGTAAAAGCGAACCACTGTCTAGTGTGGCATCTAAAGTCTTCTACATAAAAACTAAAGCACACTCAGCTCATCTATCGAACAAAGAAATAAGCGAAACCGTATTATGAAAAAAGTATAGTCATAATAAAAGCGACGTTGGAAGTAGCGATCGTAAGCAATACGTATTAGCTTCGGTTGCACGCTTTCAATTGTCATTGCCTTAGCTTTCTATACCGAATTCGACGCCAAAGCCACCGAACTCAAGCCTAGACCAAACTACACTTCATCTCATCCTTCGATGGACTAAAGTCCAATGCTACAGACCGCCATGTCCAATCACGGGCCCGTAAGAAACCACATGGTGTGTTTGCTCCGTCGTGCGTATCAGTCGCCAATACGCGTCGTGCGGAGGCGAGTTTTTCGTGAGCTTATCGAGCCCTCCCAGCGGCTTGATGTGCTTCCTGGGTCTTTGATATACTTTACTTACACCTGCGTTTCCAGTTTTTTTCCACAGCACGTATGGTTAAGACACTCAAGGAGTCTCGACAGCTGACCCATCTGTGTCTCCTTCGCCCGTACCGCCGTCAGCCTCGTAACTCGTATTCGCCTCGGTTGCGCTAGGATTGGATTGTTATGACTAATGAGAAACGACATTATGCGAGTGTTGTCTGCGCGCCCTCCAACTTTTTCCAACAGTTGACATTTTTACGAAATGTGGATTAAAAGTTTATGAAACTAAATACCATGTTCCTTTAATACACCAATATAAAAAAGCGCGCTATCACAACAGAAAACTATATGCGTACGTTTAGTGATCTTCGTACTTTGCGTGTCGGTATCTCTCTCGCGCACTCTGTTGCAATGGGATGCAAGCTTTTCTGAGGTAGCGCTCCTCGCGGCAGGCTTCGAACCCTAGTCCATCGTAGGGTGAGACGGAGATTGGGGCATGAAATAAACAAATAAAAGAGGCCGGGTTCTCAAACTGCTGAGTAATGCCCAACAATCTTACCGTTCTACAGACAATCAACCACATGAGAGCAGTAATCACAAATACATTATCAAGATACACGCCAAGATATTTTATACTGGACGAACGTTTGATTGCAACTGCTTCTATAATATAATTGTTGTAGACAATACGGCAACGCCTGCAGAAATATGAAACATTTGTTTTCAGGCGATTCAACGATAGCTATTAGCAGAACAGCACTCAACAATACGTGATACATCATGCTGCAAAACATGACAGTCAACCAGATAATTTACTCTCATAAGAACTTGATATCATCCGCAAACATCAGTAACTGAGCGCTGTATTTCAAAAGCCTCTATCTAGAGGCGTGGAATTTCGTTTGGTTGAACCACCCACCTTATAATAATTTAAAATGTAATGATTAGCACAGTAAAAATATAACGAAGGGAGTTCTTTTTTTCCAAACGCTTAATATTTTAAACTAAAGGAACGTTGGAAATGCCTCAACTATTCCTGGAGAGTGACGTTGTACACTGCGGCGAACGTTGGAAAAAGAGTATACACAAACGATAAGTGGCACAATTAACTAAATTTAACTAAATATATTTGAACGAATATATTTGAACTGGCACATTTTAATTGGTGGTTAGCAACTGTTGTTAATTGAGGTAAAATAAGTTATATTTATTTACTCAAAGAAATACATTATTCAAAGAAATAAGTTATTCGAAGACATACAATCTTCGAGTTATCACGTTGCAAATTACGGAAGTTCGGCACGTGACCACAAAACATGTTTTTTCGAAAACAATCCAGCAAGTTGTTTGGTCTTTATTGACGACGGGCTGCGTAACTTAAACTGAAATACGGCAGCTAAGAAAATAGATGAAAAGCTAATTAGCAAATTTTACTTCATTGGGGGACTAATTGTTGCTTTATATTCGTACTCTACCTTACGTCCTCCGCAGTCGATAACGTTGCTCTGAAAGAATAATTTCTTTATTTCCAGTGTTCTGATTGTTTTTTTTAAATATTATTTGCCTGAAAACAAAAGAAAAAAAACTGTATACCTTCTGTACGAATTTTGTTCCTGGAATTACTGTGTCGAACACATTATACCTTAGACTCCAGTGAAGTGTTCTTGCTCACTACGGTGAAAATATTCTTGGCACAAGGAGTTTAAATGCGTCTTTTATATTTCTAGATTAACAGCGGAATCTGTTAGTGCTCCTCTCCGTCGGAATTCTAAGGCGTCTATACAAACCCCCCCCCCCCCCCCCCCAGCGATTGTTACAGCCGTGCTATCCCTTTTTCCCGACTGGCGTCGCCCCTCGCATAGCGAGACCATCTTTGGCAAGACGTGCTATTGCTCACATTCACCTCCGTAACCCCCTCCCCCCTTCCCCCGCCCTCTCCCCTCCACGTTGCCAACACAACACAATATCCGGAACCAGAGCCTCCGCCACCGCAGCCACCACTTCAGGGTTTTGGAAAGTTCTCCGGCGAGTCTAGCACAACTTTTACAACTATTGTACTAAAAGTAAAAATCCTAAAGCAAATATCTTAAACCTCATCATTCAACAACCGAGCAGCTGCCGCTGTCAATCGCAGCACACTGTGTGGTCGTTTGTAATGCCTTCTTCTTTTTCCTGTCTCTCTCCGTCGAAGGTTTCAATATTTGCTCAAATAATAAACGTGGCGGCGCCCATGAGCGAAGACTCCAAATTCACTTATCCACAAAGCACTCCAATAGCCAGTCATCGCGATCGACAGAAGGGGCCCCACTACCATAGACTCCTATACACTGACAAAGCCTGGCAGACCACAACAAGAAGCGGCCACCGAAATGTGAAAGGTGGAACGGCAGACAACGGATGAGAGGAGAGCTACGCGACTGGCGCCCCACTGCGGCGAGACGCCGGAACACACTTCTCCCGAGTGAACAAGTGTGTTTCCGGTCCTCCCCACTGCAAAAGCTGCGCGCTGACCTCCACGTTCCCCGAGAAGTGGCTCTTTGGTGCTATGTGCTACCTGATTCTCGCGCTCCGAATCTGCGACTGGGCACTCAATCGCTCAGTCATCGAATTGCCAGGCTCTGTGAGTATAGAGGAGGCTATGAAGCTACTTAGGGACCGAGGTAACGTACTCCGCTTAAATGCTGAGTTTTCTATCGAGCTGAGAAGCGCAGGATGTGGCTAGGCACGCTCAAACTTCTTGCTTCGTAATTTGTTAATCGGGGTCCTTATTGGCTAATGCAGCAGTGTCACTGGCTGCGGAGAGAGATATAAGATGTCCCTGGAGTCGTAAGCCACGCCTTGTTTTTTTGTTTTGTTTAGACTTTAGTGACCATATCAGCGCATTGCATTTCTGCGGCAATTGTTTTTTCTAAACTTCATTTTGCTCTAAGTAAGAGAGCAACCAACGCTAGGACTCAATCAGGCAAATGAAAGTAGAAAGAAAACATGTCACTACTTTCATTCTCGTCGATTTCTACCGGCTCGGCTAATCATGTGCAGTGAACGTGCCGTGGCTTCGTGCATTTAATTTTTGCGTCTTTAGCCTGTGACTATACACTCTGACGTTAGGGGAAATAGTCGGAGCACTAGTGTTAGTAAGTACAAGTTTTACGCAAAACTCGATCATTGGAGCTACCTTTCTGTGAAAGAGGCTGGATGTACGGGTTTGTTTGCACGCACCTACAAAGATTGTTATGGCAGTACTTAAATAAAAAGAAATATGTACTCAAGTTTATTTAAGAGAGACAATCGTCCCACTATTAAGCTTTTCCCTCCCTATTTTACAAACATATTCTAATTTATGGTACAATAACACTCATGCACACTACACGTTGCCGTCAATCCCCTTAGAAAAAAAAAAATTAACCTCGGCTAAATTAAAACCAAAATCGGAAGAAATTATATAATTGTCAGATATCTGTCCGATGTCTCTCAAAGAATAAGGTCTCTACGTCGCAGTTAATCATAGGAAGCCGAAAACATTGTCGAATCTGTCAGTGTGTATCAATTCGCATAAAGAGTCTGAACATAAATCGCGAGAATTCAAGGAAATGACTATTTTAGTATGTTTTTCACCAACAGAACGTTTAGCACAAATCTCTTCGCCAATGTTTTAAGAGTCAGGCTACCTTTTTCTTAGGTACTTACCTTTTCAATATTTTTTTTTTATTAAAAAGAACACTCGAAGCAAGTTGGTGTATATTAATCTAATTATATATTTTTTTTAATTTTCAATTTGCATCAAAGTTGGTGAAAGAAGAGAAAGAGCCTCAAAATGAAGCCTGATGAGATCTCCAATCCAAGGCAGTTAATGGACCAACAGTTTTTCGATGAACCAACACAAGATAACGCACACAAAAGCTACGTTACACTGTGCGGAACAAACAAATATGTTTTATTTGTTTTCCTTTCCATGTTTTTTTTTGTGTTTTTACATTTCATTGTTTATTTTTTATTTGTTCGGTGTTTTTCACCAGCTTTCTTTTTCAGCGGTTTCACCAGCGTTTCAGTTTTTATTTGCAATAGTGGATGAATACTTTTAGTTTATTGGGTCTCAGTTTGTAGAAAACGAAACACGGCCCGTGAGATTCCCTATACTCCACGGAGCAGGTACCAGACCGAAATACATGGAAAACGTTCCTGTGCCGATAAAATACATAAAGAAGACAAAGACTGTTTTTTTCCGAAACAAAGCGCAATCTCGCAGAGAGTTCAGTCCGGGCTGTCTTTCGCTTCAACACAAAATAAAGCTCTAGATGAAATTTTTTTACAGTGAAGCATGAGTTATACTTATTAAGGAGTTTTAATCGGGATTTTTTTTGGTTTATGATAAAATTTTTATAAAAACGGCATGAGGTATATTTTCCGAGGTTGAATGTTATATAGCGCGAAAATGGCAAAGCCTATGCAGAAATATATTGCTATCATGTTGCACAATTCTTCCCAGAATATCGTTAGTGCTGAAAAATTTAGAATTACTCGAGAAGGTACGGAAAAGGACGAGACGGTAAGTTTAATCGCTTTCGCGGCAAAGTCTGGCGCACCAGTGATGGAAACCTGATTGATAAAAACAACGCAACCATTTGAGACAAGACTCCTTTAACAAATACAAGAGGGTTCATGCAATTCCCGGTGGCGAACTAGTTTTCAGTTGAATATTTTTTGCTTCGTTGCCAAAACTAAAAACCAAAGTGACACAATTTCAAAACTGTGCTTGTGGAAGAGGTTTTTATACGAATATGTGATCCTCGCATGGAGATCTAAGCATGTTAAGGATAAAAAGAAAAATCCTTGGCATTTTGCTCATTTACGATTCCTTAAAGCCTACTAAACGTAGAAGCAAATAAACACAGAAAAACGTCTAATTTGTATCGTCTTTTTTTTTGCAATAATACAGTTGCAACTTCTCTAGAAATCGATCGTTCAGACGTTATGCGTTCAGGCCACAACGCGCAGCTTTTGGTTCAAGCCTTGCTCGGCCTGACCCCCACGCCTTCTTTCGCAGGGAGGATGGAGTCTGTGCCTGTCCCCCAGGAAAGCAGACGCCTGCTACTTTTTATGGCTTTGTCTCCATTTCTTTTACGATTAACGGCTTTTGCTCAGGCTCGGCAAACAGCAAGCCTCGCAGAAATTCTGCCACCAAGCAGTGCTCAAAGCGTCAGCGGAATCTCAAGCATGCAATACCTCAGAGCAAGCCGACCGCACCTTGGGCGAATTATTCCCGTGAACTGTAGGAAAAAGGATAGACCGTTGTGGAAACGCGCTCACGCACACCGTGATGATCGCCGTTACGTTGCGTAGAGGAGCCGCGGCCCCATGTATTGAACTCGACTAATCATTTGTTAAGCGGTTTGTCTGATGCAACGGTCGAATCAACACAGGCCTGCGAGAAGCTCTGATTTATAACGTCGCTTTCTTCGTAGGCTAGGTGGTGTAAGCAGCCCCCCACCGCCATCAATCCATTTGTTGAACGACATATTATTTGTTCCCTAATCTTTCTAATTTTGATCCCATGCGCGCGTCTGCTCAAGCACATTATCAACAATTAAGTATCGCTTTGAAAGTAAATGTTAGAGGTAGTATTATTTTATACATTTTGATCGCAATGAACATAACTGACTTTATTCGTTTCTCTCCGAAGGTGGGATAAAACTTCAATTGGGAAGAAGACTTCAGGACGCACTTGTATCTCAAGGCCGGCGTAAACGTGTAAGACGTCAATGCGGTTCCATATCATAGACTTTATTTTTCAATAAAGTTTTTTTTTTATCATCTTTTTACATTGTAATTTGACTTTGGCAGAGAAAGGATATCCTAGGCATTTCCAGAAAAGTAAACTAACAAAAATTATTCAGTGTGTTCTAACAGATTATGAAGGGCATTTTACTGAACATCGGCCAAAAATTATGGTGTGAATACTACGCATAGCCAAGAAATAAAATTGCTACCGTAATAGTAACTGCCAAGGAGCGTGTTTATGAGGCCACACGTCGTTCATGATAATTACATTTTAGCTAGTTTTTGTGCAAATAAAGTTTTCTATAAATAAAATAAACACACAGTTTTGCTCAAGAGATTGCGAAACAACATTGAACATTCTAAATCTCAACAAAGTTAGATATACGTGGACCGCGTATACTGTTTATCTGTTTTCCGAACCTGGGTACTCATTCGAGCAACTCACGCATTTTCCCCCTTTCCCGTCAAGCGTCTTTTCGCCCGCCAGCCTTGCGCTTGCTGCCGATGCAGTGTTGCGAAAGGCCCCAGGAGACGGCCTTGCCCTTCCTAACTGACCGGCACGGGTGAACGCCCTGGAGCATCGTCGCCAGGTGGCTACGGTAAGCTGCGCGCGGAGACAAGGCGAGAAGCGCCTTCGAGTCGCCAACGTAGCTCAGTACACGGGGACGACGTGATCTTTTCCAAAGGATCATCGGGTTGACCCACGCCAGTGTCATCTAGCCGACTTTGCCGTCCGCCCCCTCTCCTTGCTTTTTCTGTCCGGCCTCGACGCACGGTGGCCCGACAGCCTTGCGAGGACCTCGACAAAGAAGGGGCTTCAAACACTTTCCCCGGCTCAGATCGCCCATGGGATTATCCCCTAACGAACAGAAGCCAGGACGCCTGCAATTAGGGACCTCTTCCGCCGTCCGAACTTCGATGTCGCCATTGTCCGCCGAGATTGACCGGCGACCCCGTGGCCAGGGACTTCTGGCCCTCCGGTGTGCGTGACGCGTGTGGCTGAGTGCGAGGGAAAGAGAAACCGCGTGCTTGAACTTTACGAACAATGAACCCCGGGGATTTCCTGTTAGAGATGTGGGGAAAAGTGAGGTTATAAAAGCAGCAGCAGGTGGCTGCTACCGGGTGCTCTCGAGCGCTCTCAAGCGCTCTCCCATCAAATGATGTAACCTGTCCATATGCATATATGTAGAGTTATACGAAATACCCCTCCAGCTCGCTGGTCCTTCCCGATCCCGGCTTCCACATGAGTTCCTGCCCTGGCTCGGCTCCCTGCCGCACACTAAGTTCCCGGTCACCTACGCGTTCCCAACAGAGGTCGCTTCTTCGTGACAGCGTTCTTCCCACACGCCCCAAGTCTTTCCTAAATTTATAGATTCCGTGGTTTTGATGACGCTGAGCAAGTTTCTTTATTGGAACCCCCTGTTCCAATAAAATTACGAATACAAATTAATTATGCGAAACCACTGAACAGAATATTATCTTAAACGTTATGTATATAAATCCATTGACCCCTCGGCAATCACCGCTACGGTGTAAAACCTGTTGTTCTCTGTGGCGGGTTGTTTTCAGCTGAAGGATTATTTCAATGTTTGGTGAAACACCGGCTAAATACAGGATCCTTTGCCAGTTCCTTTAGTCATTTTTTTATCCACTTCATAGTTCTGTTTTCACAATAAACCAGTTGAGGAAAACGATTGCCTTCCTTCATTTTCAGTATGCCCAGCGATATAACAATGTTTTATAAGTTTTATTGAGCTAGCATATTGGGCACTTTGTAAAACAGCGGGGGTGATAAAAAGCTGAGCAAACAAAGACAATGACACCACCTCGTCAGGACATGACAGGCGAGGGCCGGAGACTTCGGTATTGTCTGGTTGTGGCCGTATAGTTTCCTTTTTAGCGCGCAGCTCTTGGGGGCCCCTTTCAGGCTTGAGCGGCGTCGGCGTCGCCGTCGCCGTCGCCGTCGGCGTAACCAAGGTCACCCCAGGGTCACCCCAAGGTCACGTGACCCCTCCCAAGGTCACAACAAGGTCACGTGACCCCATGTCACGTGCCCCCAAGGTCTCGTGACCCCCCGAGGTCACGTGACCCCCCGAGATCACGTGGCCCTCCAGGTCACGTGGCCCCCTTCCCGAGGTCACGTGACCCTCCCCCCCCCGAGGTCACGTGACCCCCTCCCCCTGAGTTCAGGTGACCCCCCGGAGCATATCAAAGAATGAGGGGAGGAGGACGAGAAGGAGGAGGAGGATGAGAAGGAGGAGGAGGAGGAGGGGTCTACCCTCCCCTCAGTACCCTTCCCTCCTCCTCCTCAAGAGCTGCGCTCCAATTCGGCGTTACAGGGGGCTAGTTGTAAACGGCCTTTTTGGTGCTTAGTTAGCGGCTTATCAATCCCCCCCCCCCCCCACCCATCGTGCACAACAAACTATACATTTCCTTAAAACTCCAGACATTACGTCAACCGTTAGATATATTCCAGCGCTCTAACACAATCGTAGTCGGAAGGGTCGTTGAGTCCCAAAGAAAGAATGAAAAAAAAAAAAAACAAATCGCAAAGGCAGATCAGAACAAGAAATAAGAAAAGCTAAACAACGGAAAATCTTGCCTGTCCTTCCCAGTTTTTCAGATTTAGTCTTCCGCTTTGTCCACTTTCTGGTCGTAGTTGCGGGCGATCATGCACGGATATTGGGCACGCTCGGTCGCTTCTTTGAAATCTCGGCAGTAACCCTCGAACTCAAGAACCGACCCAACGCAACAGCCACTTCCCGCGGACGTCCCAAAGCACCGATCGGAGAGAAAACAGCCTGACCGAACGATAACATACGTGCGCACGTTACACAAGCTGGAACAGGATGGAAAAACCCAACGCGGTAAACCAAACAGATGCTTCAGCGAAAGCAAGCTCGACACGACGGTGCCAACCTTTCGACAGCGTCTTTACGCACATCGCGTCGTCGTCGTCTTGTACCCCCAACCTAAAGCGAGCGACCTAGCATAAGTACGCGCACATACTACGGAAGAAGGAAAAAATGACAAAAAGATAACCGTACGGAAAAGCGTGAGAGGAAAGGGAAAGAGGGGTGTCGCAGAAGCAGCAAGTACCCCTTCCTGCTAAGATGGACCACGGCTGGGGGACTCCACGTCTGATGAGCTAACTCATGGTTCATTAGTGTTCCTCGTTCGGTGGGTTCAATTAGCGATTGAACTGTCCGGAAAGTACCGTGCCACCATCATATCCATCCTAACGAACCACTGAAAAGTTCGAATAAGGCTTCAAGCTTCCCCAGCGTGCCTTCTGCGATTACGTGCCTTCACCACGGTCCACCTCAAAACTCGCACGGTGTGGCATCTCTCGCAAGGAGAGCTTCTGTCGCGATGCCCCGCCGAAAAATAAAAAAAAGCGTGACAGTTCCAGCACCTCGATGCCGCCCATCTCCGCCTTTCCCCCTTTTCTCGGGATCCTTCCAACCGCGTCGACGACGTTCTTTGAGGCGGAAGAGCCGAGGAACCAAAACCTTTTTCACCGTACCGGCGGCTGCGCTAGAGGTCTAGCTCTAGCTCCACCACGATGCTCATGCGAGACACGCGCCCGCTTCGCTGTCATTTGAAGGGGAGTCGGTGTATGTGTGTGTGTGTGTGTGCATTTGTAGAGGTTATGCGCCCGTGTGTTGGTTACTTTGTTCTTACGTGTTTCTATGCGCTTGTTCAACCCCCCCGCCCCCCCCCCCCCCCCCCCCCCCCTCAGCCTCGTTCACAGAATCTATAAGGCGACAACGACGGCGGATGATAATAGCTGTATACGGTTCCTGCTTGTCTGCCGACCCTCGGGAGGGTGGGGTGTTACTTTTCGCGCGGTCAGAGCAGATGTTCAAAAAAGAAGAACAAAACCAGATTTCTTTTTTTTTTTTTGGCGCCGGGGGGGGGGGGGGGGGGGGGGGGGGGGCGAAAATTGACGTTTTTATGCGATATATGCATGAAAGCAATGCCGCAATGCTTGATTCGTTGTTCTGAGTTTTTTTTTTTTTTTTTTTTGTCCTGGGTGCACGCTTGCTTTGTGAATTGAATCATTGTCGCCAGCCCTTTTATAAGAAACCAGATTAGTAAAGCTCCGAAAGAACCAGAATGATCTAGCGAAAAATACTAGAAGCTTAAGTGGATTTCATAGCGTATACACTTTTAGACGCAGATTTCAGACAGTGTTGGCATGTCGGAAGTAAAGGTAGAGATGTCCAAAAGGCTGCAAAAAAATTCCAGTATTGAAATAATTAACACATAGATGAAAATCTCTGTAACTTTCTACAACCACAGCGATTCAGGTCCATCGTGCACATATGTCGAATCCATAGGATGGCGAAGAGATAACGACACTTCCAGGCATCCTTACGCTAACGGTGCTGGTTCACCGCTAGCGGGCTCAGCGCTACGCTGCGAGCAAGCATCGTGGCATTTGATAGCTATGCCATTCTTATGAAATGTATTATTAAAATACATATACCAATACAACAAAATGTTTCTAAATTATTTTCACAAAACTTGAACTTTATTTTGCACCGTGCGGCGATGCAGGCGCGGCTTCCACAGTGCTCTAAACAAATATTTAAAAAAAAACGAGCACACGAATTTCCTTTTTTCTATCCTCCACTCAACTTGATAGCCCCGCAGAAGGGGAAAGGAGAAGGCTGAAAAACCTGAACATATTTTCCCTCTTCGTGTGGTAATGAGAAACTCAGTATTAGGAACGCTCTGCAGCAGATATGCATTTTGAGAAGATGTGTAATATTGCATTAAAATTAAATTATTTCCGCAACTTCTTACTCCTTATTGTATTTAGAAATTAAGTTGTTATGGCGCAGTCTGTGGCAACATAATGCAATGGTCTTCCCTAAAGATTCACTTTAGTGAGTTACAACAAAATTCGCTCAGAAAACAACATCATCCCAACGCATTTTAGTTCGCTCCTCGAGTATGAGCATTGAAATAAAGAAAAAAACGAACACCCTTCATCACGCTACTCAAGCCTGTCTCGCAAAAAGGAAATGCAATTTAGTATCTAGAAGTTTGTTAACAACTACTATATATTTGTTTGTTTTTCTGAACGCGCGGGTTTTTACGTTTGATGAGTTTGGCAGCACTTTTAGTTAACATATGGAGCACCCTATAAGAATAATATCATATTTTCAACCAACCCAAATGAGAAATACTTCAGGAAACTTGATGGAGGTTTTCGTCGATGCTATAACAATTTGTGGCAGAAAAAATGGCTTCGCAGCATTTAAAAAACAGACACGTCCTACTCTTCATAAAAGTGCAATCTTCTTTAAGGCTTGGTAAATGCTTAAACAATACATAAAAACCACTTACGTTACATAAATAAAGGGTGGTCTTTCTTTTTATGCTGCATCTGATAAATAACGGTCGGGTAAACGATCGTCAATCATTGTCTACTTTCCTCAGAGTTGCACCGCATCCACTTTTCATCAAATTTTTACAAAAAGCACTCAAGATAGCCCAGTTCACTTGCTTGCTGCTCCTTGTTTTCGTGTGCAAATCGAATCCTAACTATGGCCGAAACTGGAGGATGTGAGACTCAAAAAAAGAAATAATAGAAACACTTAAGGACAGGGATTGAGAAGAGAGTTCTTTCAGTTTCTGATTATTGTAATTTTATTTTCATTTATTTTTAATGTATTTTTAATTGATTACAGTTTTCGACTCTTGCATTTTAACCAACCTGCTCTTTAAAACACAAAGATAATGAACGTACTAAATATCGTTCTTGGGATACGCGCGCACTACTCAAACATCGGCCAAATCTCAAATTACGTTCGGCGGAATGAAGCATAAGGTGACATGCGCCCGGGGCAACGTGGACAAGGGAAACCTTTTTTTTTTTATTATACGCCATAACTGAATGCAATTTTGTCGTTTATTTCGCTTAATCACGTTTTTAGAAACCTGTTGTTAGTTTTGATATAGCTTATTTTCTTTAAGTTCTGAATACAGTGCGTATGCAAACAAGATCATGTCCTTGTGCACACATGGGGCATGGTAACATACTTAAAAGAACCTACTGTCGGTGTCAGGTTAAGTGTCCAGGGGAACTCTTAATTTGGCACACCTCTTACCACTTGAGCAGGGCGGACGCTGGAAAAAAGGTCGCCTCCTTTTTAGAGTTCGCTCTGCCAAAGGGGAAAGAAATAGGAGAAGCGTCCACTTTACTTTAAACCTGGCACTGACTAAATTCAAAAATGCTAATTAGTTTTTTTAAACCACTTAGTGAAATTATCAACAATAAAACCACATTTTGTGCGAGACATCGTTTTTTCTTTTTTTAAGTAGTTGGAAATGGCAATAACGTAATTTTCATGGGGCTAACAGATGTTTCTTTAAACTTTGACTAATATAAAAATATGAATTCTAAACGAGCATATATAGTTGCATTCTATATATTCCAAGGGATATGCAAGTCAAAATTGCTTGAGATTGGACAATATAAAGAACAGTAATTCTTCTGCACAAACTGCGATGATATTCCAAAATTACAGCAAAACATCGCGTACTAATATGATTATAGATGTGGGGCGGCACTCTTCTGCGGCTATGAAAACGAACTTTTTGTTATTAACTTTCCACAAAAAATATTGAAGCGAAAGAAGAATTAGACGGAGAGAGACGGTTAGGCCAATTTCTCAAAGTAAATCTGATTGCGGGCTGCGCAACGATTTGAAGAATCGCGCGCAGGAAACTGGCTCAAGGTGAATGCAATTCTTCGTCGGCGCTCGTCCTTCATACGGGTATTGACTAATTTCGCAAGCCCATTTCATCCCAACTATTTTACGCAAACAATATAAAAAATGATAAAATTTTTTTTATTTCACAATTTTTTGCGACATTAATTCCTTCTTCGACCCGCAGCACCCTATAGATGCGATACGTGTTGTAGCTGCCTGCTCCGCGCCTAAAGTGGGGTCATTTTGTCCTGACTGAGTGCCATACAACTACGTGCGATGCTCCCTTCTTAATAGAAACCGCGCGTCCCGCTATACTATCCGCTACAAAAGACCGTAACGGGCGCCACGTGCCATCCCAACGAATCCAGCTCTGTGAATGTACCATGTCACTACGCGCTCCGCGCGTCTGTGGCCTCCTCCACGATGTCACGTGACACTCGCAAAGTATTGGATTGGCAAAGATGACTTTTGGTGGCCAGTCCGGTCCATCGAAGAGTGGAAAGACGTACAGCTTCTAGAGAAAGTTAGGGTTACACTGGTACAGTCAGTGGAGACTCTGCATACTAATACTACTAGTACTACTACTACTACTACTAGTAATAATAATAATAATTTATTTACAAATGCAGCTATCTTCAAGTTTATAGCTAGAATGGAAAGTTGGACGAGTTGGTACAGATCTATTTTGAAAAACAGCGCGAATAACACACGGACAAGGAGAGAACACACAGGACGAGGCTAGTTATGAGTTCTAGAAATAGTTGATAGTTGATAGTCAGCGCCCCGTCCTGTGTGTTCTCTTTTTCTTGTTCGTGTGTCATTCGCGCAGTTTTTCAAAATGAATTCAAGTTGATTGTCGAGTCAGGTGAAAGCCAACAGGGGCTCTTGTGAGACCTGACTTTGCATTAAACATAATCAGAGAAACATTCGCAATATCACTTTCAGAAAACAAAAATTGTATAAGTCAAAATGTGCAGTTTTTACGCACAGACACACAATAAAAAAGAAGCTCAAGGAGGTCGAAATTTGGACACTCACGTGCACAATATAAAAAGATGTATCCCGCATGTCGATATCAGCAGTATCACAAGCTAAAGAAAGTTTCCTCACTGGTCCAAATTCGAAGTTTCTTGTAAAAAATAAAAATAGTTATAATAATAAAAGTATCATGGTTCGCAAGATCGTTGTACCGCTATGAAATATTTGCCTCTGCTGTCTATGGCTTCGTCGAGTTGACGTTCCTGGTGACGTTATTCCATTTACACAAGCTGGAGAGATCGTCTGGGCCGACTACTCAGTCGACTGCAATATCGCCGTTATTATGCAGATGGTGAGTCTCATCCCAGACAAACCATTTTCAGACTGAAACACGTACGGCTGTCCATCGAATTCCTCCTCTCCAATCATACTTCTGCGAGGGATCATCGCCGGCGCATTCGTCATTACGTGTGTTGTAGTTTCTATATGAGTATAGTGGTGTGCCTTCAAGTTTCTTCCTGCGAGCCCGTACTTTCATATTCCAGCCTTTGCATTTTCTTCCTCATCGCTGCCTCATGCAAACTGGGCCTCCCGTGCTTCATGATGCCCCCCCCCCCCCCCCTACTGCCTGCAGTGTGTACGATGTGTGTGTGCCGACGGGTAGATGTATGAAGTGCATGAAGTGGCATAGTTCCGTTCAGTTGGGTCAAAGTGCCGGCATTACCAAGGCTGTCTTCACGATGATGGGAGCAGCTAAACGGGAAAAACTGGCGCTGCAACACCTGTCGCAGCAGAGAGAGTCGCCCGGGCGCTGGAAACGTGGAGGCTACCTCCCAAGACGAACCCCACTCTTTCTCCGCGCAGCTAGCATCCGTTAATGAAAAGTTAAATGTGCTGCTGTCGTTAAATAAATATTGTTTTTGTCCCTCCTGACGGTTCCAAGAAAGGTCGATGCCTTGTTGGCTTTAAAAACCAAAGTTCAGTTTCTGCGGACTGCTATCCAAGAGGTCCAGGAGTCCGCGATCATTCTGAGTGCTTAATACGTCTAGGTCTTAACTGAGGTAAATGGGCAAAAAAGAGTAACGAAGGACATTGGGGCAAAGGTCGAGTCACTCCAAAACACAGTGAAGAAGTAGGCGAATGCTTTTCACCTTTTTTAGGCAGAACTGAATAGACCGAAAAAAAACAAACGTCGGTTAACGAATCTGAAAATTCAGGGCATGCCTTGCTCTTCAAAGGAAAACTTGAACATATTTCTCTGTGACCTATCCTTTAACATCGGTCTCACAAAGTTTACGCCAACGGATATTCTTTCCGTTCACTGCCTTCTACCGAAGTAGGCCGACAAACAAATCACTGCCCAAATATAACTGATCAGGTTGGCGTCAGTTGCCCTGAAGGAGCAATGGATGATGAGTTTCCGTAGGTGACTAACATAGCTCAAGAACATCGGCACTCAGCCTATGCGATTCTTTAATCACTACCCCACTCGTTCCAAACGTGAGCTTTTCTGGGTGGCCAGGAAAGAGGAAAAAGAAAGGCAATACAAATATATCTGGAAAACATGCAGACATCTACGTAAGGAAAGTGATGGCTCATCTCTCCTACGGATGAACTCTGTACGGTGTATCTCAAAGATCATTAAAACTATGAGCGATATCGTTTCCCTGTGTAGTTCTTTTTGCATTTTCAAGCCTTGCAAAATAAACCAAAAGTGCGACTTTTACATGTTGCATGTTTACATCCGCAGCCTTCAAAAATAGCGGAATTAGTATATTACGGCGGTACCTCGTATGACGTTTCATGCTGATACATTTTCACTTACGAAAATTTCTCAGAATGTATGCTTCGTCAGTTTACGCTCAAAACCACAACGTTTTTTTTTTTTTTTTCACGCGTTCAAATTATTGCGCCAGAGGCATTGCGGTTTTTGTACATCAAATGTGGCACGATTATTGGTTTTAATTTAGGTTTTCTCACGTGGAATATATATCCATCAAACTTGAAAATTCAACCTTCCCACTTTCTTTGTTACGTTTCTACAAGCCTCCTTCAGAAAATGCTAGAATTTTTTTTTTAAATGAGCCGCCAGACAACTTTTTCTAAATTATCTTCCGTGGAGCAACTCTGTTTGGTGGGTGGCTTTTATAAACACACAATAAACTCCGCGAATGCTATGAACATTTGGTCAAGCTTTGGCATAGGATGCCTCGTTGCTGTTCCAACCCGAGAACTTTTAGGAACAAAGTTAGTCTCTTCCCGATTTTACCAAATTTTAATACGAGCACCAAACATCTATATGAAATCTGCTGTGATTCAGGAAAGATTATCCGATCACTTTTTTATGGTGTCTCGGCAAACACACCGTGGAGTCAAACTCTAAATACTAGAATTCAAGACAAGCCCAAATTATGGATTATGTTTTCTATAAATCAGTTGAGTCTCATAACTGGCAGGTCTTTTTGGTAGAGTTAACAATAGTGTTTTGTGCTAAAGTTTTTTTTACAAGATTTTCTCTCACGTACTGTTGCTGTCATTCAGACTGTTACATTAAAAAAGCGCTGACCTGTATAAAAATGGCTGAAAATTAATATCCTTAAGAGGATTAAAAAGGAAGAGGTCATGTGGATTTGGTTTTGGTGATATCGAAACAGCAAATATTTACAAAATGAATTCAGGAAAATATGAAATAGAGTAAACACTGTATTCGTTCTGCAAAGCGAGCGACAGTTTTTCAATACAAAATGCGAAACTCTCGAACGCCATTTTGAGTCCCTTACTTCAACATTAGCAGACGACTTTAACAAGTTTGCTAAATAGTTTGTCCTGCTAATAACCACTGTTGAGAAATCATGTAAACTAAAAATGCATTTGTGACGTAAACTTTCCCTCCTTGCATAGGCGACAGGGATCTCTTCCTCTTTTTATTTTGTTTTAAACCTAGAAAATCGCCCGGTATTGATGGTATCCCAGCGTAGGATCCTAAGAGAAATTTTACACATATTAAGGATGCTCTGCTTGCTACGTTGAACGGCTTCATTAGGTCTAGCAGCATACCTGATGAGGTGAAAATTGTTATTGTACGACCTTTTTTCAAAGGAGGAGAGCCATCCGATGTTGAAAATTATAACGCTATTTCGATTCTATTTATTTTTGGAGAAATTCTTGAGGAATACCTTTTTTTGACGATGAGCAGTTTTCTGGATAAGAACGAAATATTTTCATTTACGCAGTACGGATTCCTTACTGAAAAAAAAATGCAACCAGCACCTAATAATTTGTCTTATTACGCGTATTCAAAATTTGAAAGTAATATTTTTGCATGTGCACTTTTTCTTGATGTGGCTAAAGCTTTCGACACTGTCAGCCATCAGCTGCTCCAAGTAAAATTGCATCGCCTC